>NW_024387102.1:0-40921 GCF_900408965.1 Simochromis diagramma | reverse complement strand
CTCACTTCACTAAACCTCTTAACACAAGAAAAAGTCCACGGTCTGTCAGGAGATGATCACATCTTATTTTCAGTGGTTTCAGATTTAGGTAGGACTTTATATTAATGTCACACTTTTAAGCATTAGTAAGATATTATTTAAAGAGAAACTTTTTAGTTCTTTGTTCTGTCTACATTAATACTTTGGAAACTGACTAAATAACTTTAGGTTTTTACAACAGTAACAGTGATTCGTTTGTGCTGGAAATATCCAAATGAGGCTAAATCTTCACTGAACACATCCCCTACAAACACTGTTATAACAGCCTGCTTGATTTGTTAATCAGCAGAATATCAGAATATTATAGACACTAGTTGTGATGTGACTACAATGATTTCTGGATTTGTGTGATAACAAGGACTGCAGCTGAGCTCCACAGAAGGATCAGTTTAATATTTAACAGCTTACAAATAGAAAAGAGCTGCTCATCAGTGCAGAAACACTGACAACAGTATTTGTATTTCTAATGACAGCTTGTTATATTTTACAACTTGGATTAATATAAAAATCTTTAATGAGCAAAAACAACATTTTTTTCTTTGTGGACCTTCCAGCTACGTCTTTTCATCTGAACTTATTGTTATAAATGTAGAAACTAAGAATGAGTCAGACTGATGGGCTGCAGAGAACATCAGTCATCTAAAAATAATGTTAATGTGTTTAAACATCTGGAGCCAGTGTTTGTGTCTGTATTCTGTGACTCATTAAACATTTATCTTTTTATTCGGGGACACCACTTCATTTCTTTTTCATGTTACTAACAACGTATTCAATAAATTTATGAATGTTAAACTGTTGAGTGCACACAAATGAAATTCCACAGTAAATATTAAAGTAATCGTTCCTCCCAGTCTTTTAGTTTGTTCTGCAGCTGTTGCTTCAGATCAGTTCCTCTTCAGCTGAGAGGTTTTTGTACGACAGATTTTCACTGTGTAAACAGAGTGTTTGTTTTTGAGCCTCAAATTTATGTTTAGATTATTTAAATTAAACTTTATTTTTATCTTGAGCTGTATGATATTTATTGATTTTATTTTCATATATTTTAACATAAAGGTCTTATTTTACTGATAACTGTTAAAATTTAACAAATCATAGATGATATTATGGTGGTTCTAGTATGGAATGGAGGTCAAAGGTCACAATGAGTTTTCTCTATAACTATTCGACTTGTTGAACATGTTGACTGATTTTTACTTAATTTTTAGGGAAAAGAGAAAAAGAAACTATTTTTAGATTGGAAGCAAATGTGTGTGTGTGTGTGTGTGTGTGTGTGTGTGTGTGTGTGTGTGTGTGTGTGTGTGTGTGTGTGTGTGTGTGTGTGTGTGTGTGTCCTAAAACACCATTATTTGTAGACAGAATTCCAAAATAGAAATAAAAACTCATTAAAAAAAAACCCTGTATGTGTAGGCAGCGTCTTAACAATGGACATATTCCTTCGGAAATTAAAAAAAAATTATAGAAAAAAATGCTGGTACAGTTTCCAGAACTTAATATTTTTGTGAAATTCAAAACATAACTACATGAATCTGAAGTGTTTTTGAAGCGTTTTAGGCTGAGAATTAGTTTCAGTGTTTAGAGTTGTGAAAAAATAAGTGCCAGGTTTCAAGAGATGTTTTCACATGTGGAAAGCTGTAAAATCTACATTTTGAAATCAGATTCTTTAAAGAACACGGAGAATATGATAAAGTGTGTGTGTGTGTGTGTGTGTGTGTGTGTGTGTGTGTCCTCAGTGAACTGTATCAGTCTCTGCAGTATCTTCCAGCTGCAGCAGTCACTTCAGTTTCTGTTCAGTCTGATTGAGGGAGGTTTTTGTACGACTGTTTTTCACTGTGTGAACACAGCTTGACTGTTTATAGCATGAACACTCTGACAGTAATAAACTGCTGCATCTTCAGCCTGGACTCCACTGATTGTCAAAATGAAATCAGAGTCTGATCCACTGCCTGTAAAACGATCTGGAATCCCTGATTCTAGAGTGTCAGCACCATAAATGAGCAGTTTAGGAACTCCTCCATCTTTCTGTTGGTACCAGGCTAAAGCGACGGAACCAAGAACGTCCTGACTGGTCGTACACTTGATGCTCACAGTTGCTCCCACAGCAGAGCTCACTGCTCCAGGCTGAGTCACTGTGATCTGTCCTCTGGACTCTGAGGATACAGAGACAACAACATAAAGCAGCTTCATGGTTTTGTGGGCTTCATTTCAGAGGGACAGATGTTGATAGAGGAGAGGAGTTTGATTCTCTGGACTTTACCTGTGAAGCAGCAGCAGAGGAGAGTCCAGATGAGGACGCAGATCAAAGTCATGTTTTTGATGAGGAGGATTTCTGTGGCTTCTGTTGTGATGAAGGACAGCTGTCAGTCATCCAGTGTTCAACTCTCAGGACTATAAACTCTCCCAGAGCACTGGAGCATGGTGCTGCTGATGCAAAGTGCCTCTCTATGGAAATCATCTGACTCTTTTGTTGTGAGTCAGTTTGCTGCATTGACTTGGAACCAGTTGTCCTCTTAGTGTGAAGGGTCACTGAAAATGTATTAAAGTTGCTCTAGTTTTGAACTCCAGCTGTTTGAGTTACAGCTGAATTCTGCTGCGCCTTTGCTGTGTGCCCTCATATATCGCCCTACCAAGCTTAACAAGGATTTTATCAAAGAGTTTTAAGGTTTTATGGCTGGAATCGTTCTTAAATTTGACAGTTTTTTAATCCTTGGTGATTTTAGCATCCATGTCTGCTGTGACTCTAAACTGTTGGTCAAGGACTTTTTAAATATTATTGACTCTTTTAACTTGACCCAGTGGGTTACTGGTCCCACGCATGAAAAAGGTCACACACTGGACTTGGTGCTCCCCCACGGGTTGGATGTGTGCATCACGGAAATATCCGAGTTGCGCATCTCCGATCAGCTTCCTGTGTTGTTCACTCTAACACTGCGCTGCTCGATGGATAAGCCGTACGTCCCAGTGCGCAAAAAGCAAGCGCTTAATGTACTAACAGCGCCCGCTTTTTCTGCTGCCTTTATGGACTCTGGAATAATGAACTCCAACTGTAAAAGTGTTGAGGACCTTTCGGACATTCTTCATTCTACCTGCACTGATATCTTGGACTCTATTGCTCCGCTCAGGACTGTGCGCGCTAAGCATTTATCAGAGCCGTGGTTGAATGAACATACACGCTCCCTCAGACGTGACTACAGACGCGCTGAAAGGAGATGGAAAAAGGACAGATTGCATGTTTCCCTACAGATTTTAAAGACTCGTCTTTCTGCTTACCAAGAAGCTGTAAAACCTGCAAAGACACAGTTTGTCTCAAACTTAGTGTCAGTAAACAGTCACGGGCCTCAGGTACTTTTTAACGTTCTTAATCGCTTTCTTAGTTCACGTGATAATGCTGGAGTCATTTCTTCACCAAGTATGTGCGATGATTTTTTAGCATTTTTTAATGACGAGATCCTATCGATTAGGGCTCTTGTCTCGTCGTCTGCTGCCTCAGATCAGAGTCCTTGTCCTGTGTGCTCAGCTGTCTTAGAGCAGTTTGATCTCGTCTCCCTTAATGACTTGACCGCGGTAGTTAGTAACCTAAGATCATCACACTGCCCCTCTGATTGTCTCCCCCGAGCTTGCTTAAAAGCACTTTTAATACTGTTGGGCCTTTTATCCTGAGATTAATTAATACGTCCCTTGCTACAGGCTGCGTCCCATCATGCTTTAAACAAGCTGTAGTTCAGCCTCTTCTTAAAAAACAAAACCTGGACCCAACTGTTCTGTCCAACTACAGGCCTATCTCAAAGCTTCCTTTCCTATCTAAAGTCTTGGAGAAAGTGGTCTACCTACAGTTGCAGGCACACCTTGATTTTAATATGATCTCTGAAAAATTTCAATCTGGTTTTAAATCACTACATAGCACTGAGACGGCACTTTTAAGGATTTTTAACGATATTCTTTTAACTCAGGACTCTGGCAGCCCTGCTGCCCTTTTATTGTTGGACTTGTCAGCAGCTTTTGACACGGTCGACCATGACATCCTGTTATCACGTCTAGAATTTCATGCTGGCCTAAAAGGATCTGCCCTACAGTGGTTTCGGTCCTATTTGTCAGAAAGGTTTTTTCATGTCAATATGGGCCCCCACAACTCCAAAATACCCCCTCTTAAATACGGTGTACCTCAAGGCTCTATTTTGGGTCCTGCCCTGTTCGCACTCTATTTGTTGCCATTGGGCTCCATCTTCTCACGGTACAGCATTTCATTTCATTGTTTTGCTGATGATTTGCAGATTTATCTACCTTTAAAAGCAGGGTCAGACCATCCGCAGCTCTTATTACGCTGCCTTGACGATGACAAACAGTGGTTGTCATTACATTTTTTTAAAGCTAAATGAAAATAAAACTGAGGTTGTCATTTTTGGCAACTTTAATCATATCGACAGCACTCTGGGCACCCTTTCCTCGTATTGTAAAACACATGTAAAAAACCTCGGTGTCTACATTGATGGTTCTTTTAAATTGAATAAGCAGGTGAGTGCAGTAGTTCAGTCCTGTTTTTTTCCGTTAAGACAGCTAGCCAAGGTAAAGCCATACCTTCCGGCTAACGTCTTTGAGCGTGTTATTCACCTTTTTCTTACTTGCAGATTGGACTACTGCAATTCATTGTATTATGGTCTAGATCAGGCCACCATCCATCGTCTTCAGATGGTTCAAAATGCTGCTGCTCGCCTGCTAACTGGTACCAAACGGAGAGAGCATATAACCCCAGTTTTAGCTTCTTTACACTGGCTTCCTGTCTCCTACAGGATCCAATTTAAACTTCTACTTTTTGTTTTGAAGTCACTTAATGCCCGAGCCCCTCCTTACCTGTCTGAGCTCCTCTCTGCCTATGCTCCAGGAAAAACCACGAGGTCTAGCTCAAAACTAATGTTGTCCATCCCACGGACTAACCTCAAATCCCGTGGTGATAGATCCGTCTCTGTGGCAGGTCCCAGACTTTGGAATAGTCTCCCCTTAAATATTAGATCTGCACAAACACTTGAGCAATTTAAATCTTTACTAAAGACACATTTCTATGCCCTGGCTTTTAACACACTATGACCCAAGCATTTTGGTCTTATTTGAATTAGTTTAGTTATTTTTTAAATTCTTTTACTGTCCTTTTATTGTTTTTTACTGTTATTATTGTATTACATTGTTGCTTTTTAATACCATTTTTATATTGTTAAGCACTTTGTGCAGCATCGGCTGTTTGAAATGTGCTATATAAATAAATTTGACCTTGACCTTGACCCCAGCCCGCCGCCTCTCACCAGGGGCAACTGAAGACTGAGACAGAGTCCAGCCCCTCTCCAGGAGACTGGTTCCAGAGCTCAAGCCATGCGTAGAGGTGAGCCCGACTATATCTAGCCAGTACCTCTCAACCTCACGCACTAACTCAGGCTCCTTCCCCACCAGAGAGGTGACATTCCATGTCCCTATTGCCAGTCTTGGCAGCCGGGGGTCAGTCCGCCAGGGCCTCCGCTCCTGGCCGCCACCCGGCGCACAATGCACCCGTCCCCTATGGCACCTCCTGAGGGTGGTGGGCCTGCGGGAGGATGGGCCCATGTCTCCTCTTCGGGCTGTGCCCGGCCGGGCCCCATGGACTAAGGCCCGGCCACCAGACGCTCGCCCTTGGGCACCCTCCCCGGGCCTGGCTCCAGGGCGGGGCCCCGGTAACCCTATCCCGGGCAGGGTAAACTGTTCCCTCAATGTTCTCTTCATAAGGGTCTTCTGAATCGCTCTTTGTCTGGTCCCTCACCCAGGACCAATTTGCCATGGGAGACCCTACCAGGGGGCAAAAGCCCCCAGACAACATAGCCCCTGGGATCCCAGGGACACACAAACCCCTCCACCACGATAAGGTAGCGATTCACGGAGAGGCAAAAAGAAGATTTCCTGCAAAAATCCATGTCACAAGTTATAACACAGCCAAAATGATCACAAAATTTAAAAAAGTATAAAAAATGCTTTAAAATGTTAACATCTGTTGATCCTGTTCTAGTCCCTAAATTTATGGCTCAAAGAATGAGAGGATGAGATGAGATGCCACAAGGCTGCTGCTGGTCTTTTAATAAAGCTTTTAATAAAGGGGATGTAGCTCCTCCCAAAAGGACAGATGGAAGCAAAAGGAGGAAGAAAACCATGAAAAGTTCCAACAGGGCAGATTGTTAAACATCAGGTGTAGTAAAAAGGTTGAATGTGTTCTTATGTCCACATCTAATGTGAGTCGAGCTGTTTGGGTCACGTCAGCGGTCGATGAACCAGCTGCTCTTCATAATTTCTCATCCTGAAGCAGTTCTTTGTCCTGCATTTGATTCTGATCATCACATTAAAACTATATTAATAAAGAGATTCAGTGACATAATTAAAGTACATGGTAAAGTACAGATTCTCCGTCCTTTTGAAGGTACCAGTGGAGGCATGAGCCAACACTTGAACTGGCTTTACATCTGACAGAGACAGTCTGTCCAAGAACAACAGACTGAGCTGTAGGAGTCTGAGTCAGGACTTTTTCTCCTGATGAACCTGAAAACATGAAAAAGTGGAGAAAAGTTATCGAGATGATGAACATCCAAACATTCGAGGATCATTTCTCTAACATGGAGAACAGATGGAAGAAGGTCAGTGCTGCTGGTTTCAGAGTTTCTCCATCATAGCAGAACATCATTGTGGTGAACCTGGCTGCATGCTGAAGCAAAGTTTTCACAGAGAGTCTCACCCTGAACAAGGAGCCCCAGGGTGGCCAGCAGTAGAGTCAGTGACATCATCATTGTGCTGCTGGTGTGTGAGTGGCTCTGAAAGGCCTGGACAGCCACTGATCAACACTGGCCTCTTAACAGCTGTGAGCAGAGAGGCAGGACACATATGCAAACACACAGAGTCAGTCAGCTGCAGCTGTCCTGAGCTTACAAAGCTTCCCTCAGTGAGACTGAATAATGAAAGAATTCATGACATCTAGTGGAGAGAAATAGTTTTGATTTCTTCTCCTGAGAAAAGCTGAAATTATTCAGAAACATAATGAACAACAGAACAGAAGACACAGTTCTAACATCAATGTATTTGTAACACTTAATATTGACACAGTAAAAAGCATTAGTAAGATATTAGTAAGTGCTAAATCCAGCATTTATAAAAAATTACTTAGTATGTAATTTATAAAAATAGATATAAATACATGAAAAAACAGACTGTGGAAGAGAGACAGAGATTAATAATAACTAATGATTAAATACAGAGAGGTGTTTAAACACATAGTGAGTCAAAGGGGACTAAAGGTGGGAATCCCCCAGCAGCCTGATCCAGCCCTAACTATATGCTTTAGCAAAAAGGAAAGTTTGAAGCCTGATCTTGAAAGTAGAGATAGTGTCTGTCTCCTGAATCCAAACTGGAAGCTGGTTCCACAGAAGAGAGGCCTGAACACTGAAGGCTCTGCCTCCCATTCTACGTTTAAATACTCTAGGAACAACAAGTAGGCCTGCAGAGCGAGAGTGAAGTGCTCTAATAGGGTGATATGATGCTATGGGTTCATTCAGATAAGATGGGGCCTGATTATTCCAGACGAATGTGAGGGGAAGGATTTACAGAGGTGATTAAAAAATTAATTTCACAACCCCAATCCTTTCTAGTTTCTAATCTGCCTCTAATCTAGTTTTCTACCCTCCAACCAGCTCAGACGCACACTTATTGTTTCCCCAATAAGTAATATGAATACATGATGTGTTTTTAACATCCCATCAATGTCACGGACTGCGATGGCAGATGTGGAGTTGTGGAACAGGAGGACCCAAATGCAGGACTCGGGTGCAGGTGAACAGTGAGGGAAAAAACCACAATAATGTCCAGAATTCAGCACTGTGGCTCTCGTGTGATTCTCGCTGAATCGCCACACAGTGCAAGTGTCCATAAATGGTGAAAGGTGACAACTCCAAAAATCCCCAATTCCAATCTGGGACTCCGCTCCCGATTCCTGGTGGCAACAGCTAGCGATCAGGAGGTCATTCACACTAGCTTGTCTACAGTTGTATTCAACAGGTTTTGACGTTAAGAATCCCACACCGACTGGATCCACACTCTTAAATGTTGAACTCCCAACGAGCGTAATCTGCTGCAGCCGGCTGCCGGTAACGAGCGGCAGGTGTGGCTGCCTCCAGCGCAGGAACACTTCCGGGGTCGCGATCCCTCCGGCGACCCAAAACATCCGGGAGTGCAAACAAACATAAACACACAAGGAGAAAGAAAGGAGAAAGAGCACAACCAACACTACCAACAGAACATATTACTTTATCAAGACTCCTGGGCCGGGCGACCCGCGAGGATCGCCGGCCCGAGGGAAACAAAATACACACGAGCCCTTGGTCCCCAGACCCAGGCTGTGACAATTAAGAAGACTGGATAACACGATGCATTAAAATCTATGATCATATCAAATAACCTTGAAGAATTACTGAACTGATCACTCCAGATTGTTTCAATCTTATAAGAGATGGTCCTTTTTCTTCCTCCGTTGGTGACCTGCTGGAACTGAGGACAGACATTTTTTTCTTCAGCAAATTCATTTTTCTGATTGCATTTATGACTTTTCACATCTTTCCATTTATCATTCCTTTCATTGATCCTTGTTTTTTTATTAATAAAAAAGTTCATTTCTGCATTCATCACTTGTACCTCCAATAATCATGTGTAGTAATACTGAGATCAATAATTCAACTGATAGTTGGGACTAAATAACTTATGAATGTGACCCACTGCAGAATTAAACTACCAACAGGCCGAGGTTACAGGAAGAACAACCTGTTTTCTAAATATCAAGATCATTTCTTTTAGTGTGAACAGACATTTAATAATTAACATAATTACAATATTAAAGAAATCTCTTATACAACAATCAGAATTTACAAGTATTAAAGAAACAAATGAATCTGCTGTATTTTGTAACCTTTTGTGATCCTCAGCCTTCAGTCACACAGGCCGAGTGTCCCCCCGTCAACCTCCAGTCACGAGGGGAAAATAAGTTTCCGTTGACCAGTTGGTGTTGCTGGAGTTTGTGGCTCCTACTGGTTGTAGTCAGAGCAACAAACTCTTACTGCTGGCTCAAATCGGTTTGCAATGACGGCGGTTTGGTTTCTAGCAGATCACTGCAGTCGCTGACTTGTCTGCAAACACTCGTTGATTCACCATGCAGGGGTAGTGAAACTTGTTAAAGTGCAACGCAAACAGGAATAGAGAATGGATGATGCAGCTGTGTAATCTACAAACACGTGCAGGTGCTACAGGTTAGTAACATTTACTAAACTTCCCAGTTTTAACATTTCTGTTAATCTCTTTATCACAGGCCTGACTCACAGTGTGCAGCCTGACAGTGTGAAAGAAGGACAGACTGACACTATGAACATGTGAAACATCCTGCATGGACGTGGAAAAAGACGTGAACCACCAGACAGAAATGAGGACAAACTGATATTTCTGGATGTTCAGTGAGACATTATGAAATCAAACACGCCAAACTGTATCTGTAAAGTTGTTGGTGACTGTAAGTGTTTGTGGTTTTCATTTGTAGTTTGACTGAAGGTAATTTTCCTTGAAGCAAAGTAATTATTAAAAACAACAAAAACAAAGTAAATATGTGGTTTCATGCATTTTTCTGAATTCTGAAGAAAGTTTCACTCACTTTTTGGTCACATCAAATGAGGGAATATGTTTGGGAAAAATAATTTCCATCCCTTCATTCCTCGTTATACCAGGGAGACTCTCTCACATCAGCTGTTTTCTCTACATTTATGTCAAACTGATTTTTTTCTGTAATAAAGATTACAACTTTTAATTTGTAAATATATAAACTCTCTCATATTTGTATTTAGTCAGTTATTGCTTCAGATTTATTCTGCTCATGATTGAAAAGTACATGAAATATATTTTATAGCAGTGAGTAGCTGTAGTACTTGTTTCCTCTGATTCCTTCAGTCTCATGTATGATCCAGACTTTAAATGATCTCAGAGAAAAATGTTTCAGTAAGTGTTCCCATATCTGTCATGCTGTATAGTCCTGCCTACATGTAGGGGGAAGAATGAAGAAGTCATCACATAAAACCACATAAGTCCTACCAGGACAAAGACAAGGCACCTGTCTGCTGCTTTTTCTCACATGTTTCTGTGTCTGAAGTTTATATATTAACATGTGTGTACAGCAATGTGAGTGTTGTGAAGCTCTTCATGTTTCTTTAAGAATATTTCAATCATTCTGGACTCTTGAGGATACAGAACAAGTTCATGCTTGATGACAAAAACAACACATTCTAGAGCCTCATAGTTCTGCCTCTAGTTTCCTGTGATGGGTAGAGAACATCTCTGTATGTTCACGCCTTCAGTGGAAGCATGGGTGGACATTCAGAGGACCAGCATTTAGAGCTAGGCGAGTCTCCTCAAGCCAGACTTCCTGTACTGGGGGCCGACTGGTCGAATCTACATTGTAATGCAGCACGAGCGATGAGCCGTCATTGCAAAGGGACAATGCAACAATGCAATAAACTGGATCATCACCTTCATATTTACCAACATTCATGAGTTCTTTGCACTGACTGTTTAAAGGTTCAATATTAGTGTTTCAAGGGTGTAATATGAGGCTAATCATGTGGATACTTCAGCTGGACTGTGATCTATAAAGAATGTTTTTATTTTTCTCTTTTAGGACAAAATATAAAACCTTACAGTCAATATGGACAAGAAATAAAAAAATGTGTGACACTGTGTCCTGACTGGAAACTGAAAGGTTCGGCTGTTTGTATTTTTGTTATCTGTGTTGTTTGTAGCTGTGTGTGTCCTTGTATAAGGTTTAGAAGTTTAGACAGTGAACAATATGTTCAATAATTATTAAACATACAGGAGGAAACTTTAGCTTCTTTATGATTCTGGTTGACACTGAGATTTTCTTTTCCATAAATATAAATATTATAAAAGGACATTTTGAGCGTCGTCTTATGTTTTTGTGTTGCTGACTGTGAAGGATTCTGATGCTGATCTTTGTCTTCATGTGGGTCATTTTTAAGTGTGAGTAGCTGAGACGTGTGTGAAGTTCAGGTGAAGAACTGAACATTTTCTCATTAGGTGTCACAGCTCAGTTCATGTTGATATTTTTGGAAATGAGATCAAATGTGGGATCATGATGGGACAGAGATGGATGCTGAGAAACTGATGCAGAGAAATTTCCTCGAATCATTCATTTTAAACATGTTTTAGTGTCACCTCAGTGTGTGTGTGTGTGTGTGTGTGTGTGTGTGTGTGTGTGTGTGTCCTCAGTGAACTGTATCAGTCTCTGCAGTATCTTCCAGCTGCAGCAGTCACTTCAGTTTCTGTTCAGTCTGACTGAGGGAGGTTTTTGTACGACTGTTTTTCACTGTGTGAACACATACTGACTGTTAGGATAGTGCCAACTCTGACAGTAATAAACTGCTGCATCTTCAGCCTGGACTCCACTGATGGTCAGAGTGAAGTCAGAGTTTGATCCACTGCCTGTAAAACGAGCTGGAATCCCTGATACTCGATTGCTAGCAACATAAATGAGCAGTTTAGGAACTCCTCCATCTTTCTGTTGGTACCAGTGTAAGTAGTTGTTGTTATAAACATTCTGACTGGTCGTACACTTGATGCTCACAGTTCCTCCCACAGCAGAGCTCACTGCTCCAGGCTGAGTCACTGTATATTGTCCTCTGGACTCTGAGGACACAGAGACAAAAACATAAAGCAGCTTCATGGTTTTGTGGGCTTCATTTCAGAGGGACAGATGTTGATAGAGGAGAGGAGTTTGATTCTCTGGACTTTACCTGTGAAGCAGCAGCAGAGGAGAGTCCAGATGAGGACGTAGATCAAAGTCATGTTTTTGATGAGGAGGATTTCTGTGGCTTCTGTTGTGATGAAGGACAGCTGTCAGTCATCCAGTGTTCAACTCTCAGGACTATAAACTCTCCCAGAGCACTGGAGCATGGTGCTGCTGATGCAAAGTGCCTCTCTATGGAAATGACTGCAACAGGGAGTGGGATCGATCTGATGATGCTGTTGATGATGTTCACTGTAAATTATTTCAAAAAGAACATTTCTTCCTCCTTCTATGAAAAATTCAATTCTTTTTATCTTGATCTGGTGGTGAATCAACTGATTTTATTATTAGTTAGAAAGATATTTCAGATTTTGTATAATTATATTTTTGAGTGGATGTATGATTGTAACCTCGTGTCTTAGGTTACAATCATACATAGGTATGTTTTTAAATAGGACATTTTATGCAATCCTCTTAAAAAAACATCTCAGCTGAAGGAGAAGACAAGAAAATATTTCAAGAGCAAACCTGAGCCCTACATTGTAATATAATACTAAGTGTTGACCAGTCTGGACTGTGCAGGGTGCCAGTTCAAGCTCAGTGGGTGCGCAGACGACCACATGCCCCATGGGATTAGGGTATCGCTGTCATGGTACTGGGTCTGAGACCCCGTGTTTTGTGTATTTTAGTGCTATTTCGTTGTTTATTGTATTTTTTGGCCGTGTTCCCTGTTTTATTTTTGTTTTATTTTAATTTTGAGTCTTGTGTTCTTTGTTCGTTGGATTAGGTTCACTTCTCCTGTCCCGTCATTATGTTAATGTCAGTCAGCTGTTTCCCCACTTGTTCCCACTTCCCCATATCACCTCCTGTATACAATACAATACAATACAATTTTATTTATATAGCACATTTAAAAAAACACAGGTATGCCAAAGTGCTTCACAGAACGAGTTAGAGCAATAATAAATACAAATACAAAACACAAAATACAAAATACAAATAAAATATACTAACAGGCGGGTGACATAACTAACCAATAATACACCAGGCGTAGTAGGCACAACCCAAAAGGCTGAAGGTTAAAACATTATAAATATTAATAAAGCGAAAAAGATAACTTACAGTACATCAAAAATGCGGGCTGTAGGAGGCGGGGAAAGCAAGGCTAAACAAATACGTTTTTAATCGAGATTTAAAAGATTGAATTGAATCAGACGCCCAAATAGCTAGAGGGAGGTTATTCCAGAGGTAGGGTGTGACAGCAGCGAATGCGCGGTCACCTCTGGTTTTGAGCCGAGATCTAGGTCGCACCAGGAGCATTTGGCCTGCTGATCTAAGCGCTCTCCCAGGGATATAAAAGCTGAGGAGATCCGTAAGATAGCTGGGCGCAGTGCTATTTATGATTTTAAAAGTGAGCAATAAGATTTTAAAATCAATACAAAATTTAATAGGGAGCCAGTGCAGGTCGGAAAGAACTGGAGTAATAGACTCAAACCTGCCAGTTCCAGTTAAAAGACGCGCAGCCACATTTTGAACGAGCTGTAGTTTGTGAACAAGGGCAGAATGGAGACCAGTGTAAAGGGAATTACAGTAATCTAATCTTGATATAACAAAGGCATGGATAAGTTTCTCCAGGTCTTTATGTGGTAAGTAGGGCTTGGCCTTAGAGATTAGACGTAGTTGATTGAAACTCGATTTAACTACAGAGAACACGTGTTTGTCCAACTTGAAGGAACTGTCCAAGACAACACCCAGGTTCCTCACAGTGTCATAAAGGGAGTCAGCAAAGGGCCCAAAAATACCAATTAGTTCAGCCCGAGAGAAGGGAGTATCAAAGATTACAATTTCAGTCTTCTTATCATTTAGAATGAGGGAATTGCTCAGTAGCCAGATTTTAACTTCATTCATACAATCGGAGAAATGTTGCAACGACAACATGACATCCTCAGCTAGTTCAAAATAGATTTGAATGTCATCCGCATAAAAGTGGAAATATTGTATTTATCAAAGATTCGGCCCAAGGGTAACAAGTATAAAGAGAACAGCATGGGACCCAGCACAGACCCCTGGGGGACACCAGAGGTAACAGGGGCAATGGAGGAGGCGTAGGTACCCATGGTGACAGAAAAGGACCTGTGTGTATTTTTTTCATACACTTGATTAATGAAAACATTCTTGGCAAATGCTTTCGCTTTCGTCCGCCGTATGTATTTAAGTCGGTGTGTTTTCTGTATGTCTGTCATGGTCCTGAGTCTGACGACTCTGTGTTTTGTGTGTATTTATATTATTCTATGTTCTTTGTTTATTCTGTTATATCTTTTGTTAAGGTTTTCCATTTGTTAGGGTTTTGTTCTGTGCCTGCCTGCTCCCACTTCTCCGTGTTCGTTAGCGCTTCAGGTTTGCTTTCTTAGTTTTTTTCCAGTTTAGGTTTTGTTTAGTTTCCTCCACTCCTCTGCCGTTTCTGTTTGTACCTCCACCTTCTCTATAAAAACTCCCCTGCATCTCAGCTGCCTGCATCTTGGGTCCTCATTAAATTCCACACGGCTCATCCCACGAGCCCTGACAATGTCATTGTCAGGTCGTCTGTTATACCCACCACAATTGTCACCGTTGTCACAGTTCTCATAGTTTTTTCATAGTTTTCATTTTTGGTTCAGCCCTCAACCCAAATAAAGGCTCGTTTTTTGCTGAAACCTGCAACTCCTCTGTCATCATCTGCTTTTGGGTCCTGTATCAAAAAAGCACAGGCACACCCTGCCGTGACAGAACGATCTGACGCAAGATGGACCCAGTGGATGCTGTTCGTGAGGAGGGTGTCACCGTCTCTGGAACCTGTGAGCATACATCTCTGGCACCTCGGATGTGTGGACAAAGCTGGTGGGAGTAAACACCATGGAGGTGATTCTTCACGGCAATCCCGAACTGCTGGAGATCCCGTCGGCTTCGGTGCTGATCTGCTATCTGGTCCGAGCCAAGGAGACGATCCAAGCCCGGGAGTTGCTGGATTACTCTGCCCACTGCGGCTGCAGCTGCCAGTGGACTGCACGCCTGCCGTTTCTGCTTCGTCCCCACCAGCAGTCCCCGCGCTTGCTGGTTCGGCTTCGTCTCAGTTACGCATCCGTCGCCAGCAGCTCCACTATTCGTGGCTCTCATGCTGCCGTGACATTCAGCGTGCCCGACGCCTGCCAAGCCAATGCTATGCACCTGCGCAGAGTGTGTGTAGCCAAGCCACTGGGGGCTTTTCTGCCATGGCCTCACCAACGACGTCACCGCTTTGTATGCAGTTCGCCACCACAGGCCTCCCCACAACTATTTGATCGTGGGCTATTGTGTTGCCGACCTCCGGGTCGTCCTCTGGAGCTTCATTGAAACTTCATTGATTATCATTCTTTTGATTTTTGGGCCATGTGCTTTTTGTATTGGATTGTCTTGGACTAAAGTGCTGTTAACATGTAAGCAGGACAGAATAAATAGAAAAGTCTGTTTTCCAAAAGACGCCTGCACATGTAAACAGGGCCTCAAAAGTGAAGGACATTTAAAAAATATTCAGAGGAAAGGTTCAATTTGTAAAACTTACTTTAGATTTTCAGAAAACTCACTCAGTGAAACAAACTTTCAGTGATTCACAATGATGTACAATGCTGACCACAGGATGCAAAAGTCAAACCTGACCACAGCTCAGAATCATTCATTGTGGCCACTTCACTTTTCTTTTGACTGCTACACTGCAGTGGACCAAAAGAATGGTGCAGGTTTGATCTTAATGTGGTTATGGCGTTAACGTCATTTTAACAAGATTAACGCTGACAGCACTATTTTAGATTTTTTCAAACTCTAAAATACACAATATATCACAGCCATAACCTTTTGGTTACTGAGGACCAAAACTGGATAAAAACTCTAAAATAAATGCAAATTACATTTTTGGAAAATTGTTTTATTGTGTTTCATTCATTTTTATTTCATAATTATAATAATAATATGTCATGAAATTATGATTTAAAGAATTCATATTGGTGAGTTTGTTTGTTTCAGAGTCAGAGAGCCGTGTCTCTCTACAGTCAGAGGTTTTTGTACGGCGCCTCAATGAGTTTGTATCACTGTGGTACACGTTCGGTGGAGGAACCAGACTGGATGTTGGAAGTAAGTCAAACTTAAACCGCTTTTACTTTAACAGATTTCTTTCTTGTAATTATCTTGACTTTTCTGTTCAGTGTGCCAGAAAAAAACTCGGTAGAATATTTTTTCATCAATTTTCATGAAGGAACAAAGTTAGCTTCAGAATAAATGTTAAAATGAATATTAACAAATGATATAAAACATCAGAGTGGACTTGAGGATATTTTACATATACATACATCTGGTTAAGTCTAGAGAGCTTTTAGTTTTAATTCAGTCTGTTAGAGTCAGAGAGCCGTGTCTCTCTACAGTCAGATGTTTTTGTACGGCGCCTCAATGAGTTTGTATCACTGTGGTGGACTTTTGGTGGAGGAACCAGACTGGATGTTGGAAGTAAGTTAATTAAACTGTGTTTATTATTAAATATTGTATCATTTTATTTAATAATTATTTGTTAGGCTGCTTAGATGAGACAAAAGTAGTTTTTTTATTTAAAATAATTGAGTTTTTGATGTTTGTCCTTTTTACTGGACTAATTCAGATGAGCTCTGCGAGTTTCTCTTGTTGAATCTACATTTCTGTCACAGTAAAATATATGTAGACAAGAGTAAACTTCATCATCTTATGATTAGTTTGTAAATTTCCACCACATCAGCTGCTGTTTGGATGAGTTAAAGTTTGCTTTCTGATGTTTTTATCGTGTCAGATGTTTCAGATTTAGTTTGAAATCATGTGAGCTGTTCAATAACATTTCAAATCTATATGAATGAGTAGCTGCTCTGTGCTTGTGTCCACTCATTTCTTCAGTCGTCCATGATTTAGACTTCTAATCATTTTAAAGCCAAACTTCTGCTGTAAATGTTTCCACATCTGCTTCTTTTATTTCCAGTGTAGTTTGAACATATTTCAGCTCAAACTGTGTGATGATTCTCTCTGTGCTGATATGCATGAGAGGTTTCTTAAAGGGAAGTGAAACAATGTGTGAGTGAATGACTGGTGGAGCAGAAAAAACACCTGACAGAAACTTCTTAACGGAGAAAATCAAATTGTGGTTCGTGTCCTCTAAGCTGATTGGTGTTTCCTAGGTGATACCCGCCCCGCCCTGAAGGTGCTGGGTCCCTCCAACAAGGAGCTGGAGCAGGGGAAGGCCACGCTCATGTGTGTGGCCAACAAGGGCTTCCCCTCAGACTGGAATCTGTCCTGGAAGACGAGCGACAGCAGTGGCAGCAGCAGCATCAGAGGGGAGGAGAGCAGGACTCCTGGAGTGCTGCAGAATGACGGCCTCTACAGCTGGAGCAGCACCCTGACGCTCACTGCAGACCAGTGGGGGAAGGTGGGCTCTGTGACCTGTGAGGCCACCCAGGGCTCCCAGTCTCTGGTCTCAGAGATACTGAGGAGAGACCAGTGTTCCCAGTCCTGATGTCAATCACTGAGTCTTTCATGCTGTTTTTCCTCTTTCTCTCTGTTTCTTTTTGTTTGCAGATTTTTAAAAAAGCATCAAACAGTCATGTTTCCATCTCATAATGACAACAATCAGAGCAACAATCTCCTCTAGTTTCATCCTTTTGTGTCTGTTGTAAAGCTGATATTTCAAACTCTTAAAAGAATAAAAACGTACCGAGAAAACATGTTCTTTGACTCTGTGAGTTTAATAAATGCACATTAAAAAATTAAGATTTTGTAACA
This sequence comes from Simochromis diagramma, assembly GCF_900408965.1. Classification (NCBI taxonomy): domain Eukaryota; kingdom Metazoa; phylum Chordata; class Actinopteri; order Cichliformes; family Cichlidae; genus Simochromis; species Simochromis diagramma. The sequence goes on along the minus strand of NW_024387102.1, from coordinate 23,247 downwards.
TTTATTAAAACAGACTAAAATAAAAATGTAAACAGACACATCAAGTGTAATGTGCAGTGAAAATATTTAAACATATTTTTAAACCCACATTTTTTTATAAGATGTTGAGGTCATGTCAACCATAGATTATCTGTGTGCTCTTCATAATTTCTAGTCTCAAAGCTGTTTTATGATCTACATTTTAATCTGATCTAAAACCTAATAAGTAAAATTAAAGAGCAGGGTGTCATCTGTATGTTTAAACAGAGATCATTTAAATCAAGTTTAAGTGAAGATTTACTGAAGTTTGATTAATGAACTATTTGGCAGTGAAACTCTGATGAAGCAACAAAGCAGAGAAGAGTCTAGAAGCTGGTGGTGGCAGAGGTGAAGCAGGTGGAGACTTAGCTGAGGATCTCTAATTGTCAGGATGAGGTGGAGATAAGGAGTCTGAGAGTTAAAGCACACAAAACAGAGGCTGAGTAACTCACAGAAGGCAGCGAGACAACAACTGGACTCAAATAATGACGACAGAATTGAGCTTGAAGTGGACATGATGTTAAGAACAGACTAACAGAACAAACACAGGAATGCAGGCAGATGAGAGACTACAGGTCTGCTTTAATCAACTTATATAGAAGTTAATCTCTTCTAGTGTTCACAGCAAAATGAGAGAAACTCACTTCACTAAACCTCTTAACACAAGAAAAAGTCCACGGTCTGTCAGGAGGATGATCACATCTTATTTTCAGTGGTTTCAGATTTAGGTAGGACTTTATATTAATGTCACACTTTTAAGCATTAGTAAGATATTATTTTAAAGAGAAACTTTTTAGTTCTTTGTTCTGTCTACATTAATACTTTGGAAACTGACTAAATAACTTTAGGTTTTTACAACAGTAACAGTGATTCGTTTGTGCTGGAAATATCCAAATGAGGCTAAATCTTCACTGAACACATCCCCTACAAACACTGTTATAACAGCCTGCTTGATTTGTTAATCAGCAGAATATCAGAATATTATAGACACTAGTTGTGATGTGACTACAATGATTTTCTGGATTTGTGTGATAACAAGGACTGCAGCTGAGCTCCACAGAAGGATCAGTTTAATATTTAACAGCTTACAAATAGAAAAGAGCTGCTCATCAGTGCAGAAACACTGACAACAGTATTTGTATTTCTAATGACAGCTTGTTATATTTTACAACTTGGATTAATATAAAAATCTTTAATGAGCAAAAACAACATTTTTTTTTCTTTGTGGACCTTCCAGCTACGTCTTTTCATCTGAACTTATTGTTATAAATGTAGAAACTAAGAATGAGTCAGACTGATGGGCTGCAGAGAACATCAGTCATCTAAAAATAATGTTAATGTGTTAAACATCTGGAGCCAGTGTTGTGTCTGTATTCTGTGACTCATTAAACATTTATCTTTTTATTCGGGGACACCACTTCATTTTTTTTTCATGTTACTAACAACGTATTCAATAAGTTTATGAATGTTAAACTGTGAGTGCACACAAATGAAATTCCACAGTAAATATTAAAGTAATCGTTCCTCCCAGTCTTTTAGTTTGTTCTGCAGCTGTTGCTTCAGATCAGTTCCTCTTCAGCTGAGAGGTTTTTGTACGACAGATTTTCACTGTGTAAACAGAGTGTTTGTTTTTGAGCCTCAAATTTATGTTTAGATTATTTAAATTAAACTTTATTTTTATGTTGAGCTGTATGATATTTATTGATTTTATTTTCATATATTTTAACATAAAGGTCTTATTTTACTGATAACTGTTAAAATTTAACAAATCATAGATGATATTATGGTGGTTCTAGTATGGAATGGAGGTCAAAGGTCACAATGAGTTTTCTCTATAACTATTCGACTTGTTGAACATGTTGACTGATTTTTACTTAATTTTTAGGGAAAAGAGAAAAAGAAACTATTTTTAGATTGGAAGCAAATGTGGTGTGTGTGTGTGTGTGTGTGTGTGTGTGTGTGTGTGCGCGCGCGTGTGTGTGTGTGTGTGTGTGTGTGTGTGTGTGCGCGCGCGTGTGTGTGTGTGTGTGTGTGTGTGTGTGTGTGTGTGTGTGTGTGTGCGTGTGTGTGTGTCCTCAGTGAACTGTATCAGTCTCTGCAGTATCTTCCAGCTGCAGCAGTCACTTCAGTTTCTGTTCAGTCTGACTGAGGGAGGTTTTTGTACGACTGTTTTTCACTGTGTGAACACATTCTGACTGTTAGGATAGTGAAAACCCTGACAGTAATAAACTGCTGCATCTTCAGCCTGGACTCCACTGATGGTCAGAGTGAAGTCAGAGTTTGATCCACTGCCTGTAAAACGAGCTGGAATCCCTGATTCTAGAGTGCTAGCATAGGTAAATGAGCAGTTTAGGAACTCCTCCATCTTTCTGTTGGTACCAGGATAAACGGTAATATGGCCAGTTATAATAAACATCCTGACTGGTCGTACACTTGATGCTCACAGATCCTCCCACAGCAGAGCTCACTGCTCCAGGCTGAGTCACTGTGATCTGTCCTCTGGACTCTGAGGACACAGAGACAAAAACATAAAGCAGCTTCATGGTTTTGTGGGCTTCATTTCAGAGGGACAGATGTTGATAGAGGAGAGGAGTTTGATTCTCTGGACTTTACCTGTGAAGCAGCAGCAGAGGAGAGTCCAGATGAGGATGCAGATCAAAGTCATGTTTTTGATGAGGAGGATTTCTGTGGCTTCTGTTGTGATGAAGGACAGCTGTCAGTCATCCAGTGTTCAACTCTCAGGACTATAAACTCTCCCAGAGCACTGGAGCATGGTGCTGCTGATGCAAAGTGCCTCTCTATGGAAATCATCTGACTGACTCCAGCAGAGACTTGGATCAATGTGATGTGTCTAAAAAGAGTTGTCATGGCATATTTGGCATGTGACTCACATGAACCCTTCATGATTTATAGACAGATGAGAAATTAAGTCAAAATTTACTCGTGCAGTGAGGAGATGTGAAGGCTTTTCTCCTGCAGGGGCATTTTGCTGAAATGATTCAAGACCACTTGTCATTGTCCTGGCTCATTCGACCAAGCGGTTTGCGTTTCCTGTGTTTTTGTCATTTTTTTGTATTATGTTAAGTCTACTTGTTTATGTTAAGGATCATTCTTTAATGCCTGCATTGTTCTGTTTGGATTTGGTTATTAGATTTCCCCTTGTGTCGTTGCCCTTTGTGTCTCCCTCTGTGTGTCTGTGTTTATATTGTGGTGTGAGTTCTTTTGCCTTGTTTCTCCTCCTTGTGTTTCATTCCGTCATGTTTATCTATGTTTCCCAGCCCGTCGTGTCTGCTCTCTCCCTCGTGTTCCCTCACTCCCTTTCGTCTGCCTCTTCTCCGCTCCCGCATCATGTTTCCTGTTTTATTGTGAAGGTCTTGTGTTTCCATGGTCGTTTTGTCTCGTTGTGGTTATTCGCATTAGCTGGGTTCCTCGTGTTGCGTCCTCCCTCATGGCTGTGTTTCCCTGTGTGCCTCTTTGTGTTTGTAGTTTATACTTCCCCCAGTCTAGTTTTGTTTTGTATTTCCATTCAGCAAATAAAGCTGGTTTTTGATTTTACGTCCTGTTTCCGGGAGTCTGCATTTGAGTCTTTTCCTGCCTGCCTGCTCAGCTGTTTCATGACACCACTTGTTCTTTGACATAAATCATATAAAGTGTCCTTCAAGTCCTTCAGACTTTAAGACAGTTGAACATCTGTGGGTGAATTTGGATCGATGTGTTAGAGTTAAAAGAGTCCAAATTTGGTAAATATAGTTTGAGAGAAACAACGACACATGGCATATTAGACGATGTCATTATTTATTCACCAAAGACTAATGAACTCACGACTCTTCAGTTTAATTTGAAACACAGCATGGAATAATTTACTTGATAGAAATGTGAAATATTCGACCCATAACAGAGACATTTTATTTTTCCGCGGGCGCTCCACTGTGTGCGACTCAGGCAGCTTACCAGTTGTTGTTGTTCTTTGCCAGTTTTTCTTGTGGATGAGTGTTGTGTTATGTCAGGCGGTTTACTGATAATCAGCTTATTTGTGGTCTTTTATCTCCTTTTGCTTTGAACACACTCAAGTCACGACTGACATGTAACATGTTCAAGTGGCTTTATTGTCATTTCAGCCATATACAGTGGTGCAGTACACAGTGAAATGAGACAGCGTTCCTCCAAGACCCTGGTGCTACATATAACAGTAAATCAACATAGGACTATAATAAAGTGCAAGTATACAAGAACTACAAAAACAGAACGGAGTGATACAGACACAAGACAGTGCAACAGAAAAGTGCAGTTTTCTACAAATTATGCAATTATGATGACATTATTATTTCACACTAAAATCTTTTTGAGCATTTTCTTTCAATGAAACTTAAATTTTTAAAACTTTTTTTTAGAATTTTTTCTTCAAAAACAGTTCATAGATGGCACATTTTTGTTTCTATGTTTTAACCTTTTGCCAAAGTATCTGCAAATAATTTGTCATCCATTTCATTTCGCCTTTGATGAAGATTTAAAATTACTATACTGCCACATGGTTACAATTTAACCATACTCTAAAACAGGGGTGGGCAATTCCAGGCCTCGAGTCCTGCAGGTTTAAGATCTCACCTTGGGTCAACACACCTGAATCACATAATTGGTTCGTTACCAGGCCTCTGGAGAACTTCAGGACATGTTGAGGAGCTAATTTAGTCATTTAAATCAGCTGTGTTGGTTCAAGGACACATCTAAAACCTGCAGGGACACCGGCCCTCGAGGCCTGGAGTTGCCCACCCCTGCTCTAAAAGCATGCTGACCACGTTGGGCTCAGTTTAAGAGATTTAATTTGTAATTAAGTTATTTTTCCAAAATATACCAAAAATAAGTTTGTTTGTTTTTTTCCATTTTTATATACAAAATTGTTTAATTTTTGAGTTATGATAAAATTCTGACAAATTTATTTTTCTGATTATTTTGATTGTAATTGTAGAAATAAGAAATAGTTCACAGATTACAGACGAGAACATCAGAAGTCAAAGAAACACTTTAATAATTTTATCTTTGGTACTGAAACTCGTCTGTTGCCATGGTTCAGCAGTGAAGCCTGTCTGTTACCATGGTTACCAAGCTCAGAGAGGGAAGGCTACAGTCATGTGTGTGGCCAACAAGGGCTTCCCCTCAGACTGGAGGCTGTCCTGGAAGGTGGATGGAAGAAGCAGCAGTGGAGAGGAGAGCAGGAGCCCCGGGGCGCTGCAGAATGACGGCCACTACAGCTGGAGCAGCACCCTGAGGCTCCCTGCAGACCAGTGGGAGAAGGTGGGCTCTGTGACCTGTGAGGCCACCCAGGGCTCCCACACTCCACTCTCAGAGACTCTGATGACAGACCAGTGTTCCCAGTCCTGAGCTGACTCACTGGGACTCTGATACTGGCTTTAGTCTGCAGCTTCTCTCAGTCTGCTCCCTCTGTGTCTGTATTGCTTTGATAGTTTTCATGTTTTCATGCTTGTGGCACTGTTGATGGTTTTAATACTTCAAATAAAACTGAGGTCTTCAAATAGTGGTTTTCATGTGTTTCCATTCAGCTGCTCTTCTGTCTGATAATCATCCTTCAGCTTCAGCAGTGATGCTTCCATACACTGAAAATCTCTGCTTCAGTAACTTTGACTGAGAGAATCACATGTGCTGTATCACATCAGACTGTAAATGTAAAAAAATGAAAACAACTAAAAAAAAGAAAAGAAAAAGCAATAAGTTAAAAATAGAATCACAGCCAACAGCTGCTCCCTGTTATAAATAGTTTTAAAGTCTTTTGCAGCTGCATTATTTTCCATCATGTTGGATTTTGTGATGATCTTTGCTGTTGGGTGTAGAAGAAGTAGAAAACATGGTGACAGATTATTGTAACCTGCATGTGACCCGTGATGAGACCCGTCCTGGTTTTCTTCAAAGTCAGAATTGATAAAATAACCCAAAGAAAAACGAAACTTCTTTCTCAACATAGGAGACACTAAAAATGTCTCTTTCAGAACATCAGTGCAGGTTAAAAAGTGTAAATGTCAGAATAATTTATGTCACAAAGATGAAGTTAAAGACTTGATGAACTAAACTCTAAATCTTCAGATCAAATCATGTGAAATATTTCTGTGACCAAGAATGTAGCTGAGCAATCTACATACATACATATATCAGTACTGCAGTTTACTAAAATATTCTCATTTAATAACTACTTCCCAGTTTGAATATTTACAGGAGAGTTTCTTCATCACAGATCTGACTCACAGTATCAACTGTTTTGTGTTTCACATGTTCTTCTGTGCGAGCTCGTCAGGATGGACACAAGTCTGAAGTTTTGAGTCAAACCCACATTAACATTCAGGTTGTCTCTCAATACTGATTACTTACTGTAAGCATTATGTGTTCTTGCAGCCTCAAGTGTGGCACACCATACATACTTAAGAAGTAGTTTCTCATTGTTGTAATTACTGAAACTCACTTAGCAGTTGCTATTGTTTTATTCTGTGTTTGTTGACAATGTGTGTCTGCTCTTGTGGTATATGACGACCAAGCACTTTTTGATATCAAAAATCCCACAAAACTTGAATAAAGCATAATGTGGGTGATCAAACCTCAACCCCTCTACGATCACTGGTGTTTAAACCGGCACACTTGTTCACTTGCCTGCTGTCATCTAATCTTTCAGATGAAGGGGGAGATGTGTAGGTCTTCTTCTGAGAGCTAAATCTTACCTGAGATGTGGCTGTTGGTTTAATTCTTTCTGCTATTCAGGTGGATTTTTTTTCCCAACTCAACGATCACTGGGGCTTCAGTGGATCCATCTTGCCTTTCCTGCTCATCCGGGTTTACCTAACTTGCTGCTGGTTAAAACATGTTTAAAACCAGAGATTAGAAAAAATGTATAAATCAAGAATTAGAAGAGCAATAATAATAATAATAAGACTAAAACTCTTGGTTGTTTTGGGTGGATTATCGTTATGAAATTTTAATTTAAAGTACTTACTCATCTAAGATGGACTTTTTTTGTTTGTTTGTTTGTTTGTTTTGTTTTACTCTTTTGCTTCAAGGCCTGTAAATGAGCTGCTTCCTAAATTATCTTTTGTTAAAAGGGTTGGCATAACACGCATTTGCTTCAGCCAATACCTTTTTGATTAGCTTTATCTCGTGCTTTCTTGCTTTGTGCTAGATCTATATTCTGTATTCATTAAGATATTTGAATGCTTATCAAATGTATAAATAAAAAAAAGTAAATAGAACAGACCAGGTGTTGCGATGTGAATGATGGGAACATTTGCCCATTGAGCTGCACCTCTACAACAGCTCATGAGGAGAAAACTGTTCGTTTGACTCTTATAAATGCTAGATCTCTAATAAACAATACTTTTCAGTTAAATGAATCCTTCACATCTAGTGAATTGGATTTTATGTTTCTGACAGAGACTTGGCTTCGTGCTGGAGAGTTCACCCCATTCTGAGAACTTTTCCTCCTGACTGTATGTTTTCCAGTTCCCCTCGAACTACAGGCAGAGGTCTGGGCCTAACAGCTGTATTAAAATCCAGTTTCCGATGTCGACAGTCAACATCTGACCCCTCCTCCACCTTTGAAGTGCAGTCATTTGTCATAAACTGGAATACTACTTGCTAAATTCAACAAAGAAGTCTTTTTTGAATTTGCAGGGACACATACTGGACCTTGTGTTGTCAATTGGTTTTAAACTTTGTCTCACTGAGATTTGTGAAACTTTCAGACCATTTTGCTGTTTTATTTCTTGTTATTCTGCCCAATTGTCAAGCTCAACTGTGTGGACTTGATCGGTTGGGTTGCTGTTGCTGTTCAAAATCCAGCAGCTCACCTTTTTTTGGGCAAGAAAGAGTGTGATCCCATTAAACCTATACTGGCCTCCTTACACTGGCCTCCAGTCCATTTCAGGATCTGACCTGCAGTTTGTGCATTGTGCTAGCTCTTCCTTTTCCTTTGAAGTGTTCTCACCCAAGGATCAATGGATTATAGGGTTTCTTTAATGGTGTAAGAGTTTTACATGAAAAAATAAATTCTGAGGTGATGTGTGATATGGTGACCATTGTCAAATTTACCGAGGCAAATCTAATCATATAATTGAAGTGATCATTCTCAGCACAGGAAATGACATTGGTTTTCTAGCTTATTTTTTTTAATCTAAACTGCCTAATGTGGTTGCAGACACCGAAAATCTGAAGCAACAGTATAACACAATAGTCTGGTTCCTTTCGATGTGGATGAGCTGCAGCTGTACTCTGAGCCCCTTCCCGATGGCCGAACACCTCACCCTATCTCTAAGGGTGAGGACAGCCACCCTTCACAGATTGTTTTCGGGATCTCATTCTTTCATGACCATAGGTGAGGGTAGGGACATAGATCAACTGGTAAATTGAGAGCTTTGCTTTTATGCTCAGCTCTCTCTTCATCACAACTGACTGGTACACTGTCCACATCGCTACAGCCATGGCACCAGTCTGTTTGTTGATCTCCCGCTCCCCTGTCCCGAGATACCTAAACTCCTCTACATGGGCAAAACTTTATCCCTGACTTGTAGTAGGCACTCCAACTTTTTCCAGCTGAGGACCTTGGCCTCAGACTAGGAGGTGCCAGTTCTCATTCTTGTCGTTTCACACTCAGCTGCAAACTTCTCCAGTGCCAGCTCGAGGCCACTGCCTGATGAAGCCAAAACAACCAAATCATCTGAGGCAGAGATAAGATTCTGAGACTGTCCAAGAGCCTTAATCTTAATCTTCTTGGCTAAGCCTAGAAATTCTATGCATAAAAATTATGAACAGAATCAGTTGAATTTAGCAGTTACAGTTCCATTATCAATATAACTTTATTGATTATTGATTTACAGAGATGAGGTGTTGCATCATGTGAGGTGTGTCAAATTTGGTGTAATATGATGTGCTCTGGACTTTAGCACCAGACAAGCAGAAAACTTCAGTAAGTAAAAGGACACTGCATTGTTTCCAGCTGTCGAGTCAAACCCTTTTCATAGTTCTGTCAAGAAGGCATCTGGTGTGAGAGTCTGCCAAATCAAACATGCAGAGCTGCTGTGATGCAGTGATGATCCCTTGTAGCCATGGAGCTGAAAGTAGGTTTTATATTTGTGGCACTAAAGCTCAGAGATTGTTTGTCAAAATTCAACTGAAGGGTGTCGGAGTTTAACATGCCTCAAATACTTAGAATGTGTAACAGACCAGGAAATACTTTCATACTGACAAAGCTGTAAAACCACCTGACTCGTCTCTCACTTCTTCAGTTTGATTCAAGAGGTCTAAACATGATGAAGATAATGATTCTGCTTTTTCTCTGTCACACAGCATCTGCAAGTAAGATCATAATTAATTATATAAAATATTTTACGTATGAATTTGCAATATAAGATTGTTCTTAGTAAAAACAGTAAAATGTGCCAGTGAGCAGTAAAAATTCTCTGGGTTAAACAGGTAGTATCTCGCAATGCGGGTCAGGTGCAGGCAAGCAAGAACATGTTTTAGCAGATAGCAGCAGAAAGAAACTGAGCTATTAATAATTATTTAAATTAAATACACTCAATCATTTTAAAAGGTCTTTTCACCTTAGTTTTGTGGCTTCTCTTCTTCTGTGGTGGTTCATTTTCAGATTAAAACAGTTAAATCTTTTCTGAAACGATAAGAATAATATAGAATTCCATGTTTTATCATTCATGGTTTTTAGTTTGTCTTTTGAATTTTATTGTAACCACAAAAAATATTTTGACATATTTACATCATAAAATCTGCAAAGTTATAAATGTTCTAGGTTTTATATCAGATGCACACTGACAAAGTTTTCTAACAACTGAATAAGTTTTTAAATTATTTTTCTAAATGTGTTTTTCAGTTGCTGACACATATTTAATCTCTGTATTATTTCCAGTTTACATATTCACAAGTCCAAATAGTTCATCTTCTTTTGCAATATTTTTATTGGAAAAATGGCTGTAAAAAGAAAGTATGTGTTAGTCCATCTTAAATCAAACAAGCCTCTATAAAATATGTATGAGAAATTTCACAACACTTATGTGAAGAAAACATACAAGTTTTTTGTAAAATGAATATGTTGTTATTGTTGGCACAAGAAGCAAAGCATTACCGCCTGTCCAAAACTGATTGATGAGTCTGATACCTGGAGAAAGAATCTGGAATTATAGGTATAACCAAAGGAACAGAGCGTGTCTGGATGATTGGCCTCAGAATCTTGTCTTTGCTTTTTGGAGACGATGTGGTTTAGTTGGTTTCATCGAGCGATGACCTGCAACTCACACTGGCATGGCTTGCAGTCAAATGTGAAGTAGCTGCGATAAGAAGTGGTACCTCAAAGTCTCAGACCATGGTCTAAATTTGCAAAAAAGATGTCCACTCAACTAGAACTAGTTACTGCTCAAAGTGAAGGAATTCAAGTGCCTCACTGTCTTTTTCAAGAATGAAGAGACACTGTCGAATGACAACAGACACGAAGATTTATTGTGGAGAAGAGAGACCTGAGCATGCAAGTGAAGCTATTAATTAACTGGTCGATCTATGTTTCTACTCTCACCCATGGACAGTTCTAGGTATAGTGACCAACAGAATGAGATCACCAATACAAGCAGTGGAAATGACGTCTCTTGAAAGATTGGTTTGGCTCAGCCTTAGAAATAGAGCTTGGGAGTTTGGGAGGGGCTCAGAGTAGAGCTGTTACTCCTCCACATTTTAGTTGGACCCAGTTTTTTTCACCGTGTATTTATCGAAATATAAATAAGATTAATGTTCTCTTATGTAAGGCTATTTTTTAATTGATCACACTCACAGAGTTGGATCTCTTGTAATTAAGGTTTTGTAAGAATCTGCTGAATTATACTAAAGGAAACATTTCTGATAATATTATATGTTCTATTTAACTATTTACTAATATGAGATATATTCTTTCCACAGCAAAACACTCACTAAATAGTTTCTTCACTGGATCCTATGAAGACTCAAATATCTCAGAGTTTATGGGTGTTATAGTGATCGATGGCATTCAGACAGTATACTGTGACAGAAACAGCAAGACACTGGAACCAAGACAGGACTGGATGAAGACAATATTTGATAAAAAGGCTCAGATGTTGGAGATGTTCACTCAGCAGTGTTTTGTGAGTCTGCCAAGCTTCTTCAGAACCCAGATTTCTAGTTTGAAGCAGCAGTTCAACCAAAGTGGGGGTGCAGTATTAAATGTTATTCTTTAGATTAAATAGAATAGAATAGAATGGGGGTGGGGGCACAGTTCTGCAGCACTATATACACATGGACAGTATTAACAGAGGGAAAAAAAATATATATATAAAATGTACAAATATACAAGCCGGTTTTAAAAAAAAGTAATATGTAATAAATAGTGTTATGTATATACAGTTGGGTTATTGCACATAGAATTTGGTATTGCATCATTATATTATATATTATATTGCATCATTATAAATCATAAATATACCTCAATAAAGTTGATGTATGTAAAATTATTTTGTTAATCATTAAATTGTTAAATATTTAAAGTCTTAAGTCATCAAACCTTACAACGTCAATATGATTAAAAAACATGACAAAATAATAGACTTGCTGAATTTATATGTGTATTAAAAGAATGTCTTGAATACTATTAACCTTAAATTCTTCGTCTTAGAGTTTATATGCAGGATGTCTGTCAGATCAGTCCTGGGTTGACCCCAGTTTCCTTTTTCATGTGCCACATAATGTAGAATATTCAGATAGTTCAGTGCAATTTTTGTTTCTCTGTCTTTCTTCAGGTGTCCAGATTTTACAGATAATAAGTGGCTGTGGATGGGATGAAAACACTGGTGAGGTGACAGGTGTGATAAAGTAAGGATGGAATGGAGAGGATTTTCTTGAATTTGATGTGAAGACACTGACATGGATTGCACTGAACCCAGAAGCTCTCATTACCAAACAGACCTGGGACACTGACAGGTCTGTACTCAAACACAATGAAAACTTCCTCACTCAGATGTGTCCAACGTGGCTGAAGATGTATGTGGACAGTGGGAACTTCTCCCTGCAGAGAACAGGTAGAATCACATCGTCTTCAAATGGATGTAGTAATGTTCATTTTATGTTGGATTATCTTCATTACAATACAGTTGTTTTTTAAAGAGAAAATAGCAAAACATTTAGGCTGATTTTAACGAGTGGCTTTTGCCTTGGGACTTTTGAGTGGATGCCATTTTTTCTTTGTTATTGTTAAATCATGAAAACTGACATTAACTGAAGCAAGAGAGGCCTGCAGTTCTTTAGATGTTGTTCTGGGTTCTTTTCTTTCATAACCACCTGTCACGGTCTGAGGCTGCAGACCGTGTGGCTTATAAGGACCCAAATGCAGACACTAAAAGAGTAACTAGACCTTTTAACAAAATGTTCACCCTTTATTTTGGGTGCTAAAAAACATGAAAACGTAAACTGGGAAAGTTAAACAATCAGAAACCTGGAGTGCAAGGGAGCATGGAGACACAGGGAAGGATTGCAGATGATCTGATGATGAACACAGGGAAACTCACACAATCTATACACATAGATGACGAGGGTGATGAGGGAAGTGGAAACACACTGGGATGAATAGACATGACACAGGAGGAAGCAAAACTGAACAAAATGAATATGGGACACGAGACTGTCAAAATAAAATGGGAACAAACTAAGATGCAGACTAGATGCACGGATTAACACTGGGACCCGGGGGGAGGAACAGACATGGGAACATGGAAACAGAAACAGGAGGCAAAACACAAAGACATGTCTAGGACCCAGGGAGCAAGGGACAAAAGAGGCTTTTTAAAGCTTTCCAAACTGATAGATATCACATAGGTAATTCATGATTTAACATGATTTATCTTTTTCCTTCAAAAAATTATTTTTAGGAAGTGCAACTATGGTATGAATTTCAAAATCCTTAGTGGCTTCCTCCTTGAGTTATAAGATTCACAAACTTCAAATCAAATTGTGGAGCATATCCATTACAAAGATGTATTAAGTCTTTTTTAAATACATCTTTCTCTGCAGTGGTTCCCACAGTGTCTCTCCTCCAGAAGACTCCCTTCGCTCTAGTCACCTGCCACGCTACAGGTTTCTATCCTAATACAGCCATGATGTTCTGGAGGAAGGATGGAGTGGAGATCCAAGACCATGTGGAGAAAGGAGAGATTCTCCACAACCATGACGGGACCTTCCAGTTAAGTGTTAACATGAACGCTTCATCAGTGCCATCTGAAGACTGGACGAGTTACACCTGTGTGTTCCAGTTCTCTGGTGTGGAGGACAACATCATCACCAAACTGAATAAATCAACGATCAGGACCAATTGGGTTAAAATAAAATTAGCAATGATGAAAGTGAGAAACACGGTGCTCTGATGTTTTTGTGCTCTCAGAATAGTAAAAAATATCATTACCGTTTATTGACTGGAGGAAAAGTTAGTCAGGGATGGCCTAATAAGATACAAAGAAAAAAACTGCCACCCTCCCTTAGCTATTATACACTCAGATTTGTGCCATTTTACTGGCTTCATAGATCAAAAGAGGGCAGCACCAAATATGTGGATAACGAACCTGAAATTTACAATTATTTAGCAAAAAGTGCCTTTTACAAATCCCTGGGCAGATGATGGGAGAATGTCACTCTTTTTCCAATTTCACATTACTGTTATATATTATAATTATACAACTATTATTAGCATTTTTACCATATTTAAACATAAACATAAACATACCACATGAAATTATTACCAACAAATACCAACAAATTACCAACCGGTCGCAGCAGATGGCCGCCCCTCCCTGAGCCTGGTTCTGCCGGAGGTTTCTTCCTGTTAAAAGGGAGTTTTTCCTTCCCACTGTCGCCAAAGTGCTTGCTCATAGGGGGTCATATGATTGTTGGGTTTTTCTCTGAAGCGCCTTGAGGCGACTTTTGTTGTTATTTGGTGCTATATAAATAAAATTGAATTGAATTGAATTGAATTGAATTGAAATAATAATAAAAAAAAAAGATCTTGATTTTGAGCTTTGTTTTATTTGTCTTCAGATTGTGTATACATTTTCAGTTTAGGCTGAAGCTAAAAACTCATTTATACTGAACATTTTTAAACAACATAACTGTATATTTGAAATGTTTCCAATTTTCAATCTGTTTGCATAAATGAGGAATAAAAGTTTCTGATCAATGTTGATTTTTTTACAGTCATTGTTAAGCAAGAACATTTAGATTGTCAGTTGTCAGTGACACAGCTGCCATATAGCCGTTTGTTCTGCTCAGTAAATTAAAAACGTGTGCACCCAATTCTTGCTTCTTAAAGTCATTAAAGATACAATACTGTACAACCATACCATTCAGGTAAAAAAAACAAAAAACAGTTCAGCTAAATCATTAAAACCAAAATTCCCATAACACTCATACCCATAAGGAGTGAATCTAAACTTTTCACCACACCTGTATGATTGCACATTTGTCAAGAAATTACTGTTCCTGGTAACCAAATTTGCCCAGCAAAATATAAAGATATGTGGAGGGGCCAACGACTTTGAACATTACCATACATAAAACAAAACTATGATCTCTTTAAGGTCTGCCAATATCAAACATTAAAATAGTTGACAGCAAAGGCTCCACAATTAAAAAGTTTTTCTAGCAATACAAAGTCCTGTGTCACCCCTAAGGTTCAAACATGTAAAGTGAAACACACACTTTGTTTCATAGCACATGAAAGTAAAAACTAACTAACTATTAAATCATGATACATCCTAAGTGCAGAGCCAGCACTGGATAGTTCAGGTGTACTATAATCAAGCGGTAATGACAAGAACTGCTAAGATACCAAGAACATACCCACAGAAACAAACAATGCTGTTACCAATATTTTTATCTGTACGATATCAATGGAACTGATAATATGAAATATTAGTCAGATATTGCTTTTTTTTCTAGTATGAATATAAAAAGAAATAAATTAAATAATTACTGAAGTGTATGCAGTGACTTTTAAGATGACTTTATTGACCAAATCATGGTCAAATCATAGCACTGGGTTACTTAAAAAAACCCAGCATGAGAACAGATTTTGTTATCACGAACACTTTTCTGCCCACTGTTTCAGCAAATTATTCTTTAAAGCATGAACCCCAGGCAGAGCACTGAGTACCAAGACCCACGAACACCTTTTGAATTACTTCAAAAGTGTACCTTAAGTCCTTTAGATAGTCCAGGTTAAGTGCATAGATGAGTCCAAGCAAAAGTGCAACTGCATTAGGGAAATCACAGACGTCATTGAGGACAATCTGATCCTCAATCACCAGGGCAATGCTTGTTATTGTTGGGCTTGAGCAGATGGTCCGAAATTGTGTCAGTAATTTTTCTCCAGAAAGTGAAAAATATAACCTTCATACCAATCCCCCCCTGCCCCGAAATATTTATTTAGGCTCCAAGTTTCTTCTAAGTTAGCATGAAAGGGCTTTTACAATTTTGTCTTCTTTTAATTCTTTACCAGAAATCTATTGTTCACAATTTAAAAGAAACTAACGGTGTGTTCACACCGGACGCAATAGAAGCGACCAAAAAGCGCCACACGCCCCTAGCTGGTCGCTTGCACATTCGCACCTTGAAGCGCGTTCAAAGCGAACTGGTCACACTTTTAAAATATGCAATTTTCACGTGCGTGAACCAGAAATGTGGGAGGAAGTAGTGCCAGACGGTATGTTTGCAAGATGGCAGCTGTCGATCTAGCGTTTGAAGAGAGAGTCTCCCTTCTCTATTTACTGTGGAGAGCAGAGCAGCGGCGTAAAGGACGTCCTGACCGTACCTGGGTCCATCAGGTCCTCCACGAGTGTGAGCAGTTTGGTGAGTTTCACCACTTGCTCCAGGAGATGCGTCTGGCTGACGGCCACTTTCAGCGGTACCACCGTCTGTCCCTCGCCCAGTTTGAGGAGCTGCTGTCCCGCGTCGGTCCAAGCATCGCCCGCCCAGACATCACAGACGCACGGACGCCGGCCTGCAATCAAATTTAAATCTTGAAAATATCTTAACCCATTGTTGCGACTTCTATCCACAAATAAGCCGCTGCCGGCTGAGTTTGTTTCTGTACTGTGACGCGTCTCCAATAAGCCATACTAAGTCCCACTTGTGTTTCACGTATTTATTTAAAACTAAACAATAAACATTTGCTTTCAATCAAAACAAATAGCGCATGTATTAACTTACATCGTTTGTGAGCATTTGTATTTGTATTGAATCTTTATTTTAAACATGTTTAAATAAAACAACAGGGAAAAAAGAGACAAAAAAACAAAAGGAAAACAAAGCAACAATATTTATAAGGAACTTACATGTTCAAAAGGGACTAGGAAGAAGCATAAGCTTATTTAATCCCACCCCCTTTCCACTATTTTAGTAATTAATAGTCAACACTTTTCTTCCCTCAGAAATTCAATACAATTACATTACATAATGCATGTAATTTTTATTTATTAACCCCAGTAATACGTCAAAAGATATACAATTTACAGACATATATGCATACTTGTGCACCCACAACACACATATATACACATCACTGTTGTGAAAATAGTGGGTGAACACCCGATCAGAGCCACCTCCTCCCTGACGAGTACGCCTGTGTCACGTAAATAACACGCGATCACCTGAGGTGCAGGAAAATCTAAACACCTGTACCACCACAATAAATAAACACAACATAAACATCACTTTGGCTCTTACACACTTTTTAAATCCCTTTTTGTATTTATCTATTTATTGCAGGACATTAATAATAATGAGAAGCTATTTAATAATAATAATATATATATATGTATATATATATATATTATATATATATATATATATATATATATATATATATATATACATGTATATATATATACATGTATATATATTATTATTATTAAGTAGCTTCTCATTATTATTAATGTCCTGCAGCTGTGTCAAAGTTTAGCTAAAAAACACATTTCAAGGTTCTTTGTTATCAATTGCTGAGCGGCAAGAAAGCCAACACTTACTTCTCTTTGATCAAAGAACACTGGATGACGTCACATTGGCTGCGCCCATCCGTGCTACTATCGTCTAGCGGTTGCTAGGCAAGAGTCATTCGATGTGGGCGGGGCTTGGCAATTAGCAAAGGGCAGTGGGCGGGGCCTACAGGACGAGCCTATAAATACAACTCCAGAACTCCATAATCACCTGCGATTTAGTTCAGAGCGCATTCATGCATCAGAACAGCGAGCAACATTTAAACACATTTAGTTCACAAAGAGCAGACATACCTGCCACAACATCAACCCCCCAGCAATTTGTTTCCACTTCTCACATTCAGAGTCAAAGAAGTAGAAATCCAACCTTCAACATGACAACTCCACACAGTTACTCCTCAGTGAAACATGGAAGTGCTTAAGCGACTACTTTTTTGGTACAATTGTACCACAGTGGAGATCTCTGCAGTCAAAACCCAGAGTACTGCAACTCTAAGCTGCCTTCCACTTTGTTACAGGACATGTTGAAACTTTGCTCCATGTTAGTGGATGCAACAGAGACAACCATGGAGAAGGGAGCTCCGGTGTCCACACAGACAGAGGAGTGTCTTGAGTCAGTGGACGCTGATTCCCATGAGAAAACAGGGGTAAAACCAGCAAAGGAAGACATCGTAACAGAAATATCTGTAGACAACTGTGGTGATAATAAAAAAACAGAAACTCCGGAACTGGAGACAGAGGCCAGTGCAAGTCTTCAGCATGTGGACACACAATCCCAAGCCACAGCAGAAACCCAAAAAGAAAGCTGTATGAAAGAAAAAGGCCCACAGCTGATACAAAACACTGGGACAAAAATAGAAGCTTGTCCCATGAAAAAGCCTGCAATGCCAGCTGCATATGAGTCAGACGTTGATAAATGCAAGGAAACGGAGGCAAAAGGAGGAAAAGACAGCATCCTGAAAGAAATATCTGTAGACAAACTGCAGTGATAATGAAAAAACAGATGCTGCAGGAACTGAAGACAGAGGCCGGCAAATGTCTTCAGCATTGGACACACAATCCCAAGCCACAGCAGAACCAAAGAAAAGCTGTATGCCCACAGCTGATACAAAACACTGGGACAAAATAGAAGCTCGTCCCGTGGAAAAGCCTGTGATTCCAGCTGTACATGAGTCAGAAGTTGATTCTTCTTCTGTCATCAGTCTGGCATCTGATGATGTGTCTGCAGAAAAATGTTTGTTTATGCACTTACTCAGTTGGTAGTTTCACGGGCCTTAGAGAAAGTCTCCGCTAAACACAAAGACTCCACAAGGATTCCCAACTGTTATCGTCTGATGGAGAAAATCTGGCCTGAAATTGAGGGAAAACATTTGGATCTATGTCCAAAGAGGCTGCCCAGTATGGCGAAAGCCATTTTCACCAATCTTTGTAAAGTGCATAAGTGCAAGGAAAAACATTTGATTTCAAGTCTGAAGGAAGAGCTTGAGGATGATATTACTGTCCCAACATTCACCAGACATCTGCTGGCATTACCCAAAAGAATACTCACTTTATCTAAAACCGAGACGAGTACAGAGAACTTGTGGAACGCTTTGCCAGAGATCTGGTTATGCACGCAATGAGCAATACAAATGAAGCAGGGAAATTGCCTCTAGGGGCTGATGAAGCCATTAAACAGAGGCTTTGCCCAAAAAGTCTGGGATAAAATTGTGTCCCAAAGCTTAAAATCTCCTTGGAGGACATTGAAGAGGTCAGCGTGGCAGTATATAATGAACTCAAGGAAAAGTGGAAATATCCAAACACTGTCATGCAGTTAATGAAAATTGGCCACCGAAATGTTGACAAAGAGATTGTCAAAAGTTTCATAAGAAATGCACCATTGAAGAGACCAAATATCTTCTCTAGGATGTTTTCATGTGTACGCTAAAGTTAGCTGACACATG
Organism: Simochromis diagramma; assembly: GCF_900408965.1. Taxonomy (NCBI): domain Eukaryota; kingdom Metazoa; phylum Chordata; class Actinopteri; order Cichliformes; family Cichlidae; genus Simochromis; species Simochromis diagramma. Next base: position 4,241 of record NW_024387102.1, on the reverse strand, counting down.
GTGGCGTTACAAAGAAGATTACTCACTTTATTTAAAAGCCCAGAAGAGTAACAAGAACTTGTGGAACTGTTCACTAAAGACCACATGAAATTATTACCAACAAATACCAACAAATTACCAACCGGGTTCGCAGCAGATGCCCGCCCCTCCCTGAGCCTGGTTCTGCCGGAGGTTTCTTCCTAGTTAAAAGGGAGTTTTCCTTCCCACTGTCGCCAAAGTGCTTGCTCATAGGGGGTCATATGATGTTGGGTTTTTCTCTGAAGCGCCTTGAGGCGACTTTTGTTGTTATTTGGCGGTATATAAATAACATTGAATTGAATTGAATTGAATTGAAATATAAAAAAATTTAAAAAAGATCTTGATTTTGAGCTTTGTTTTATTTGTCTTCAGATTGTGTATACATTTTCAGTTTAGGCTGAAGCTAAAAACTCATTTATACTGAACATTTTTAAACAACATAACTGTATATTTGAAATAATTCCAATTTTCAATCTGTTTGCATAAATGAGGAATAAAAGTTTCTGATCAATGTTGATTTTTTACAGTCATTGTTAAGCAAGAACATTTAGATTGTCAGTTGTCAGTGACACAGCTGCCATATAGCCGTTTGTTCTCCTCAGTAAATTAAAAACGTGTGCACCCAATTCTTGCTTCTTAAAGTCATTAAAGATACAATACTGTACAATCATACCATTCAGGTAAAAAAAACAAAAAACAGTTCAGCTAAATCATTAAAACCCAAATTCCCATAACACTCATACCCATAAGGAGTGAATCTAAACTTTTCACCACACCTGTATGATTGCACATTTGTCAAGAAATTACTGTTCCTGGTAACCAAATTTGCCCAGCAAAATATAAAGATATGTGTCAGGATGAGGGAAACGCCTGCAGCAGCCGCTGTTTTGGGCCCATCCTTTAAGGAACTGCTATCTTGTCCTGTCTACAGTTTTATTTTGTGAGACGGTTTATAATTGTTCTGCCCAAGTAGTCGGGCTTTCGTGATCCCCTGCCCGTGCGTTTTGATGGTTGTTTACAGCGATGTTTGACTTGTTTCAGTCGCCACAGAACTATTCTACATTCCTCTTTGGAGTGCGCTGGGATCAAATATCACAACAACTACATTTGGCTCAGGCAGCAGTTCACCTGTGGGGGTGCAAATTACTAGGATTGTATACTTTTTTTTCTGTTTAATACTTTTTTGTGTATTTTGTTTGACTGTGTGTGGTGTTAAGTGCCCTGTAGGTTTTTGTTGACTTTTAATGGTGTTTTTTTATTTGTTTGTTGTTTGTTTTGGGTTTTAATAGTAGCCCGGATAGATTTGAAAGGCGTTTTCATGTGTGAAAACGCTCCGCGTCCACAGTAGCGTTTTCAGTCGTTTTCACAGAGTTGTGCGTCCACATTGAAACAGCCGAAAACGCTTACGTTCCAGTACTGCTCATATGTGAAACCCAAAATGATTTGACCTGCCTCATTTCTGTCTGCCGCTTATTTACTTTCCGGCTCTTTGAAACGTCGCAGCAAAATGTTGAGGAAAAGCACCAAGTTTTTTAAATGGAATAACAATGAGGTACAGTTGTTGCTGCAAGTAACACAAAAGTACAAAGTTGCAAAAGCGAGTGAAAGTTAAAGAATTTGAAGAAAAGCTATCTGGAGCATGTACAGACTGATATTAATCTTTAATAGGCTGTCAAAATTGAGAGCAAACAAAACAACTGCTGTATAATGCCCTCCGCTATCTTAGGCTACGTTCACACGCAGGTCTTAATGCTCAATTCCGATTTTTTGATCAAATCCAATTTTTTTTGTCTGCTTGTTCACACTACAAATAAAATGCGACAGCAAACGCTCTCTAGTGTGAACGCTCGATGCGGCCCGCATGCGCAAAAGAAGATGTCATACACAACGCGCTCTGTTTAGACCCAAAGCAAACAATATTGTTTGACTGATGGCCCTTAATAGAAAGACTTCGGACTTTACGTTTCCCAAATTTTGCTTTAAGTTATTTTGTTATTTACATAATAATGTAGATAACCTAATAATGATCCTTATTGCTGTTTTAGAGAGGAGCGGTGCTTCAAAGGATAGTTGCAGATTTCTGTCAGAATCTGCAGATTATGCAGTACAAATAAAATGTTCACGTTGTCTTCCCAACAGTTTCACTAACATCTACACGGGATGGCCAGGAAGCGTTCGCGATGTCTTCTCGGGCGCTTCCCCGGCGCTGATAATTGGCGTCTGTCTTGTGTCAGTGACGTAAAAGACGGATTTAATGCGACATGACCGTTCAAACAGCAGTCGCTTTCTAAAACATCAGATATGTATGGATTCAGTACCACATACGAAAGTGACCCAGATCGGATTTGAAAATATCGGATTTGTGCCGTTCACACTGTCATACCATGATCGGATATGGGTGGCATAGGGTCAAAAAAATCGGATTTGATGCGCTTGCCTGCAGTGTGAACGTAGCCTTAGTTTTATTGATCACATGACTGCATCATGTTTCATCGTTTTAGAAAGTCTCCATTTTCGCTGTCCACACTGCCACGGAAAGCATCCTTTTGAAATGTAGTGTTTTCAAAACGCTGTGTTTTCCATCTGTGAAAACGCCATCTCAGTGTGGATGGGAGGCCAAAACGGAGAGAAAAATTAGTGTGGACGTAGCCTTAGGCTTTGTCCACACATCCACATGTACCCGGGTATTTTTGAAGACCCATATTTTGCACCTTTCGTCCACACGTAAATGGCGTTTTTGGTCACTGAAAACTGAGATTTTTAAAACTCCTGCCAGGGTGGAGATTTTCGAAAACTCCGTTCCTCCAGACAAGCGCAGCGTCAAATGTGTGCGCCTTTTTTGACGTCACACTGTGCACTGCGTTATTGTTTCGGTGAAATGGGATGCCAATGTTCACATTTTGGACAGAGAGGACAGATGGTTTGAAAGAGGAGTGAAAGAAGCCATTACGTTCACTGTGAGCGAACATCTTGAACAGAGGGTGGTTTACGACACCAACTGTCTGCCATCTATAATCCAGTTTGAGTTCCCTCCCCAGACGCCTTAATGCCCACTCACATCCTGGGCCATCTGACCTCAGGAAATTGCATGATAAGGTGGTGCCAGGTTTCACAATGAGCTCACCTGAAACCCTGGCTGATTGGGACCCACACCCGTTTGCACACCGTGATTAGAGGATCATCAGGGGGTCCTTTTGTCCCTCTTTGGGGGGATACTCCCACTGGGTTTAAATCTGGGACTCTCCGCCATTTGACCTAGAACTGAAGAAGCTTCTAGGATGAGAGGTGAAACGTCTTCAGCAGCTTAAAGAAGTCCAGACGCTTTTCTTTGCAAGCTCCTTTGACTACGATGACCTGGAGTACTGAGAACCTTCACAGACAAATATGGCATATACATTTTTTTATACAAGTCCCACAATCATATACATCATCTGCATAAATGGAAATCTTTTTAACCCTTTGGGTTATTTTTTGGTTCTGGGATCCTCATGTTAGGACTAGAGATGGCACAATACCACTTTTTTATGTCCGATACGATATTATAAATTTGGATATCGGCAGATACCGATATGAATCCAATATAGTGTGTTTTATAATCAATAAAACTGTTTTTTTAATATCTTGCTGCATTTTGTATGGGTCCAAACTCAAGTTTAAAAAAAAACACTAATGCTATTCTGTTATACCTGTAAGCAAAAAATACACTGCACCCAAAATATTCCATAGTTCAGCAAAACTGATGAATCTAATAAACTTAAACCTACTCCATCCTCCCTATTCTGGTATTTAAAAGAGTAAGCAACCTAACTAATAGGGTTGCAAACTCCCAGCAAAAAATAAATAAAAAAGGGAACCCACCCCCACCTCATGATTAATCGACGTAATCAACTTTAATTTGATGCAGTGTGAAAAATGCACAGAAATCAATTATTTTCTACAATATTTAAATAGATTCAACATCTTTCTTCAACAGAACTGCAGAATGCAAAGATGGTACCTTCCCAAAGGAAAAAGTACTATAGCTTACAAGGGTATATTACTTAACAGTTACTATATACAGTAATGGTCTTCTATACTTTTACATCAGATTAAAATTTTGGGTGTAATATTCAGATAATATTTATTAAAAGCCAGACATTTTAAAAGAGAATAAGAAAGAAAAGTATATCTTTGTGCCCCCTTTTCCCTGTTCATGCCCTATCGGCCCCCTGGTTAAACTTGCT
>NW_024387101.1:0-22576 GCF_900408965.1 Simochromis diagramma | reverse complement strand
CCAGTGATCCTCAGCAGAGCCACTGGTTTGGCTCCAGTTGTTCTAGATTCAATGATGTGTTGCTACAGATACATGTCAGCATCTTTATTGTAGTAAAGTCTTGTAATGTGAAGATAGAAACAAGGCAGAAACAGCTCCATGATCGATCTTAATGATGTTGTTTTTATTCCGGTCTGTCAGAACTGGATTGGACTATCAAAGGTCTAAAAACAGCCTCAACCTCCACAGAGCAAACTTTACACACCTCATCTTTCAGCTACAATCTTGTGGCAGGGATCTTCTGCCAAACAAGGCTGAGAGAAGATTCTTACAGCTGTCATGTTGATGCTGTTTCAGTCTTTGGGCAAACACACTCATATATTAGGGCTGATATCAGGGCTGCACAAAGTTCTTTGTGTTTGTGATCATGAGTAACAGAAGTGTGCCTGTTGAAGATCATGTTTTCTACATTATTATATGTCCTGTATTGTTCTGTGTATATTCAGCTTTCAGCATCCTTTCCCAGCCCCCTGTTACACCACCACAAAGCCAATCTGACTGTGAGCCAATGTGTTTGTTTGTGTTGGATCAATAGATTTGACAGACTTGGTTCATCCAGAGGGAAACAGTCCAAATCAGATCTAATGAAACGATGGAGGCTGTTTTCCACACGGTGCTGATGTTGGACTAACAAGGCTCATGGGTCTCCAGCAGACAAGCGCCTGGAATGAGGTGAGCTGAGTGTTGCTGTGGTGGGTCTGTGCCCACCAGGGGCAGATCTAGAAGGGTGGCATGGGGTGGCAAGTGCCACCCTAAAATGATCTCTTGCCACCCCAAGTGCACCCAGTTTGCATTGACAGTGTTGTTTATTAAAATAAGATAGCACTAACAGTTTGAGCGGTAGGTTGGTCCAGATTTACTGTAAATTCCTCAGAAATACAGGAAATTTGTATCAATCTAAACAGTCAATACAGAATTAGTCATTTTCAAAAATTCATAAAAAATCATCCTGAGTAGTTGAGGTCCAACTTTCAACACATTCTTCCTCTGGGACACCTACTGTAAATAAAATTACATTGAGGTGCAGAATAGCTTTTAAAAAGGTAATTTTGATAGTCTTTAAATACTCATTTTAATCTCAGATCCTTTAACTGAGTTGCACAGTGGCACGGTGTTTAGCACTGTGCCCCATAGCAAGAAAGTTCTGAGTTCAATTCCACATCAGGCTGGTGTCTTTCCTCTGGAGTTTGCATATTCTCCACGTGTTTGCATGAGTTCTCTCTGGGTACTCTGGCTTCCTCCCACTGTCCAAAGACATGGGTTTAACTGATTAATCTAAATTAGAGTGTGAGTGCTAATGGTTTTCGTCCCTGTGTGTTTGCCCTGCGACAGACTTGCGACCTGTCCAGGGTGTACCTCGCCCTCGCCCTATGACAGCGGCCTCCCGCGACCCTGAAGAGGACAAGCGCAAGTGAATAGATGGATGTTTTAATCTAGTTGGTACATTATGACAAAAATTATAAACTTTACTTAATTACTAAGAATGATTATCACAGTGGCAATTATCAGAATCATTAAAATTCTGAAGTAGTTAAAAATGTGACTTTGTCTCTCTTATCTGTACAAAGCATTTGCATTCTAGTTTATTTTATCCTATTGATATTTTAGTCTATTTGTATATTTGGTGTACAGCATTTATTCTTATTGTATTCCATTTTGCTATATAACTTTTGCCTGTCCACTTCCTGCGTGACAAAACAATTTTCCCACGTGTGGGACTAATAAAGTGTATCTTACTTATCTCTTTTTGTCATTGTTTTTCTGTTTTTACTGTTGGTTGATTTTACCTGGAAATATGAAAATGCACAGCAGTGCTGAGTATCAAATTCTCTTAGTTTTACTCATCTTTTCAATATTAGCTTTCTAGGAGACTGTTTTTAAATTATTTTACAATGATAGTGGGGACCAGTTGTCAAGGTTTTCCAAAAGTCCTACAACACTTTCCTATCTCAACCAATGTGTTATCATCTTCCAAAACCACTTCAACAAACCTGGACAATTTTCCATAACACCAATTAACAAAATCACAAAACAGTTGCTCAAGAGTATTCACTCACAGTGAAGTATGAAGGTTATTATACCATAATGGATTTACAAAAAAAAGACTTTTTAAATTATTTGTAAAATTCATTTAAAATTATTTTTATGCGTCAAAAATATTTTTTCAATGTGACACAAAGTAATTTTACAGTTTCAACCGTTTTTCTACTGAAATGTCCATTTTAAACCCCTTCAAGGGTATTTTTTGGTTTAAATACAATGATGCATCAATGGGTTCGTTTTTTATGTGCCTGTAATACATTTTCGCGTTGCTTATTGAACATATAAAGTCAAAGGTCATCTGAAACACTATTTATGTGTAACTAATAGGAATTATCCAAATTATCAAATTGAACAGGCAAGTAGAGTTATGAACATTTCTAAATCACCATCAGTTTACTTTTCTGAAATGCGTCCGATGATATCCGGTGACCTATTCATCGGGACACTGATTAAGGGTGAAGGTGATAGTAGCCTATAGCCAAGGAGTCAAGTACTTTGCGGTGGCGTGTGGATGCGTGCACATGCTTCAACAACTGTAGGAAGAACGGAATTACAATTTTACTTGACAGTGTTAAACAAACACGTTGTAAACTGGAAAGTTACGAGTTCCTGTGGTGAGCCAACACTTCCTTGTTGATGCAGATTTCAGGGCTTCCTTTTGCTCCTCCGTTATAACTGTTCTCTCTTCTCAACACATGATGACACAAAGGAATCAGCAGTGACAAAGATGATGCTGAAGAGAAGCACACACTTCACACATATAACAGACCAGTGCAGTTACACACACCTCTGCTCGACATCAGGCCTCAAACAAAGACACAAAACACTAACTTGACTCTAAACAGAAGAAACGAGCAGCTGTTTCTGTTCTGTGCTTATTTATATTTGACACACATGCTTCTCTTTGTGCAAACACACATCGCACTATAAGGGTAACCTCGCACACAATGATTGGACAGCACAGTGATGATGCTGGGAGATCCTATACGCAGCAGCACAGAAACACTGAGAACTTTAAACATTGATTATATTGAGATCAGCAGCCGACCCAGTCTAGATAAAGGCCAGCAGCTGGGACCGCTGCTGCACCACAAACAGGTTTCAGTGTTTCCATGTGTGTGTGTGATGTCTTTACTTATACTGGTCAATAGACTTTAGTCAACACATCATTGAAAGGTGTTACACATGAAATAAAAACAGTGTTTGTTCCTCTGAAGCAGCTGCATTATAACCAATCTGCTCCTTTGTGGCCATTTAAAACAGCCTTAAATAACTGTTGTTATATTTGTTGCAGCTTCTGCTCCTCTTGGACAGACGACTCAGGAAAAGACGTTTTTGAATTTAAGCTTTTAACTGGATAAATATCGGATATATAAACGTCTGCAACAAACTGACTCCAGCTTCTACCTCATGATAGGAATGTTTTTGTGGCTCAAGATGACCTGATATCTTTCATGATGGAGACATTTGACACATGTTTCACATATTATAGACCAACAAGTTCTTCATAGCAGTTTAAATACAGGGAGTCACTTTTGGGCCCAGCAGATGAAACAGAGCCAATATTTCCTTCTTTATTTAAGTGACGTGTGTCACAGATGTGACCTAGTAAAGTGTAGCTGAACATTAGTAACGTTATTAACACTCTCAGCTGGTCCTTGTTCCAGACCTGAAGATCCTCTTCTTTCATTCAGCAGCAGCTTCAGGTCTCTGATGGTCCAGGGCTTGTTGTTGGGAAACAGCCCTGCTGGGATGATGGTGTCCTCACAGAAACAGTCAGTGATGCTGTTGATCTCCATCACAGAGCACGTCCCAGTCTGCAGTCTCAGTCCTGCAGGGCCTCGCTGGCTTCCTGACTCCACCCAGTCAACAACAGGAAGTGTTTGAAGTGCAGGAACAAACTGAGGCTGTGGTCAAACAGGAGTTTTGATCTCCTCGCTCTGACTCTCACTGCGGCCCCGCTGCTGTGTCAACATGTGTTTGTGCTAAACATTGATGGAAAGTGTTATAAATGACTTGTTGGCCTCTGATCTGTCACAAACAGCTGAAACGTGTCTCTCATGAGTCACATGAAGGTTTCTGACAGAAAGGACAAAAAGTAGCTGCAGTCAGTTTGTGTCATTTTTATATTTATTCATCTGGGAGAAAAATCTGAGGGACATTAAAATGTGTTTTCAACAGAGACAAGAACATGAATATAACAGAACAGGTAAATGAACATGTTTCAAGTAAACAGCTGGACTGATCAGGTCCAAACACAGAGTGATAAACTTGTCAGACAGCTGTCATATCTTTATATATAAGCTCTTTATAAATGCTGCTCACTGCAGTCTGTTTACTAATAATGTCAAACTGTTAGAAACACAGAAACATCAGAATGGTCTTTGTTCACAGAAACCTGTCTGGGATCCTTTGTTGTTCTTTTGATGCAGAGTTACATTATAAATATAAAGAGTTATTTCAGAGTCTCATCAGTTTTCCTGCATGTCTTTATTTAACACATCAGCAGGGCTGAAGCTCTCATGTTAAACACACACTGATCTATGGACACGTTCATGTGTTTCTAACAGAACCAGGCTGTTATCAGCCTGCACTAACATGATGTCACACACACTGAATGTAACAGTGACAGTTTACATCATCACACAATCAGCTGTGATTGTTTCACTGTCATCAAACTAGTCAACAGGAAGTAGAATCAATAGAAACCAATCATTTACTGACAGCATGTCTGATGGAAATAAGTGCAGATTATGTATGAAGTCTAACTGCACACAGTAACTGTGTTACAATAAGGACTTAACAGCGCCCTCTGCTGGAGTGTTTCACACTGAGAGCAGCTTTCCTCTGAATTCAGTGAGGTTGTGACTGAAATTATTGGTGTAGTCGGTTTTATAAAGACCAGACCAGTAAAAACAAGAGTGTCTCTGCTGTCTGTGAGGAGATGGAGCCGAACATCAAGCTGTGCTGTTTCACAGTGAAGCCAGGCGGCTGTCACCAGGAAAAGTCTTGTCCTGAGTTTGAGCTCAGAGAGCAGATCAGATGTTTTTGGAGCAGGAGCACAAGTATGAAGTCGCAGAGTTAGTGATGAGAGCTTACTGGCAAAACTGGCCTACCTGAGTGACATATTTGGAAATGAAGTAAACCTACAGCTTCAAGGGAAAGATAAAAACCTCCCTCAGGTCACAAGATCAGCTCTGTCACTGAAAGCTTGCAGTGTGGGGCAGGAGACTCGATGAAGGAGACACAGATTCATTGGAGAACCTGCATGAATTTGTTGACACTACTGACGATGATGCCGCCTCAGTGACTCCATATATCAAGCAGCATATTTCATCACTGATGGGATACTTTTAAAAGGACTTCCATGAAAACAGTTCCCAGCATGACCAGCTCCAACTGGTTTCAGCTTTGCAGAGCAGAACCAGTTCATTGACGTCTGACTCCACACTGAGACTGCAGTTCACATCACAGACACTGAGTGGATTCTGGCTGAGTGTAGAGAAGCAGTATCCACTCTGAGGGCAGCAGCTCTGGGCGTTCTTCTTCCTTTAGTCTCATCTTTGTGAGGCTTCTCTGCTGCTGCTGCAGACCAAGTCCAGGTCCCAGCTAAACACTGAGCAGGAGCTGAGAGCTGCAGGATCCTGCTTCAAAGCTGCTTTGAAAAGCTGTGCACTGCAAAACGTGCTCGTCGGAGCCATTAATGCTGACTTTGTTATTTTGATCAAAGAAAGAAATCAGCACAAACTGTTTGATTCATTTTTGTTTTGTAGGTTAAAGTGTTTCATATATTGTGCTGCTGAGTTAATGTTGCTGATCAGTTTGAATTCATTTTGATTGTTTATGGAGTTTATTTCATTTTATGTTTCAGTATCAAACGGTTCAAATGTTTATAGTTTTAGTAAGGATGTAATTTCTTTTTTATTGAAGGTAAATTGTTGCACTTTACATTGTTTGTTTCCATCTAAAAGTGTTACATTGTTTCTCTTCCAAACTAAAAAGTGTTTCTGCTGCAGCTTCCTTTCACTCTTTATCATTTTCCAGTCAGTGAAAGTCTTTTTGTGTCCTCCTAAAATCCACCGTGCTCACAGTGAACACTCGTATGCTGTTGTGCTGTCACAGACTGTTATCAGCCGTGTAGCCGCTCATACCTCATTTATTCTTCTTGTTCTACCGTCAGACCCAGGCGCACAGCTTTGGTTGAAGTTCTTATGTTTGGTTTCATAACAGCTCTTCAGATTTCCACTCTTTATAACTCTATAAGTATTTTTGACAAAGCCATCTTCTTTTACTCATCCAGTCAGCAAGCTCCCAAGATAGTAACCTATCAACCCGTACACCCACATAGCTTGTTCTTCTTTGTCGTTTTATTGGCAGCTGGTGGTGCATTACTGCCAACAGCTGGCTGGGAGAGTGGACCAGCATGATGCTAACCTGCATAGGAAGGAAGAAAATATCCAACTACGCGGTAAATGAGAAACTGCTTTGTGATCTGGACAAAATCCTCTTGGGGTCTGGATTTGGACCGGAGTCCAGGAGTTGGGGACGCCTGTTATAGTACCATATCACCCTATTAGAGCACTTCGCTCTCGCACTGCAGGCCTACTTGTTGTTCCTAGAGTATTTAAAGTAGAATGGGAGGCAGAGCCTTCAGTTTTCAGGCCCCTCTTCTGTGGAACCAGCTTCCAGTTTGGATTCAGGAGACAGACACTATCTCTACTTTCAAGATTAGGCTTCAAACTTTCCTTTTTGCTAAAGCATATAGTTAGGGCTGGACCAGGTGACCCTGAATCCTCCCTTAGTTATGCTGCAATAGGTGTAGGCTGCTGGGGGACTCCCATGATGCACTGGGTGTTTCTTCTTCACTCACTGTGTGTTAATACACCTCTACGTGTTTAATCATGAGTTATTATTCATATCTGGCTCTTCCACAGCACGTCTTTGATGTCTTCTTTCTCTCAGCCGAACTGGTCACATGGCTGCCCCTCCCTGAGCCTCGGCACATCCTGTGGCTGCAGAATCAGCAGCAGCTCTAATCAAACATGATCAATCCTCAAGTGTCAGTGAGAATAAAAGAAAAGGAAAAGGAAGTCATTTGTCATGAGAAGTGGGGCTCAGGAGGTGGAGCAGGTCACCTGACAATAGAAAGGTCGGTGGTTTGATCCCTGCTGCTCCAGTCTGCATGCCCCAGCATCTTTACTGGTCGTGTTACTATGGTAACCCAGAGGAGTTTACTATGATAAGTATTAATTTATTCATTAAATGAGACAATCAGTCAAAAGTCAATCATTCATTTTTAATCAGCAGAGTTTTTGGAATCATCACATAAATTTAAAACAAAACCAAAAACGCTGAACAAGTTTGTAAAGTTTTTTCTAAGCCAGTCGTCACAAACGTCTGTAAGTTTGAAGGTTTTCAGCTGACAGACGTTCAGGTAGTTTCATCGCTCTGGTTTGGAGGATTCAATGTTTATTAATCGTCCCTTCAGATGACCAAAGGCTGCCACGTGTACGGTAACAGCACAGACACGTGACAGACTAAACTTTCATGTGACAGCGTTTAATCTGTAAAAGGTGACGTTGACATATTTTGGAGGCGTGTTGGTCACCAAACTGAACGTGTTCACTCACTGGAGTCTGTGTGGTTGTTGTTGTTGTTATTCACCGTCTTCTCTCTGACTGTGATGATGGTCCCATTTCCTTTAGACACAGTTAAAGATGGAATCTCCACAGTCACTTTACAGATGTTCCTGAATCCTCTGATGTTTGAAATGTTCAAAGATGAGTCTTTGCCTCCTTTTTCAGACACTTGGAGCTTGATTTGCGTTAGTCTCTCTCTTAAGTATTGTTTGATTTTTCAGCCAGGCCACTCTGAATCTTTCAAACTTTCTTGTCCAGCAGCAGGTGATGCTTACGGTCTCTTCCTCCATGACAGAAACATCTGGACTCTGGGTCACAACAAACATGCCCGATGAAACAGCTGCAAGAGACACAAAACTGTGAGTCAGTACAAGAGACGAGTCTCCAAAAGTTGCTTCTGTTCATCTGGACGCAGCGTTTTGTGGGAGAAACGTTTCGTCATCATCAGGTGACGTCTTCAGTCTCAGCTGACTGCGGGTTTCAATCTTATAAACAGGACATTTGCATAATGACTGAAACCAGCCCACTGGGGCTGAGGTCAGTTCCTTCATCTTAATCATGCAAATTCTCATGACCACTGATCAACAACCACTGATCCATGTCCATGAGTCCCATTCACAGAGAGTTGGGGAATGGCTGCAATCACAGCATGTAAGATGGTGACAGATGTACCCTTAGGCCCCTCCTCCATTCAGAGATGGTCTTTCCCTTTTCACGTAAATGGCCTCCTTGACTCCGCCCTCAAACCAGCGTTCCTCCCTGTCCAGGATGTTACATCCTCATCATTGCAAGAGTGTCCACTGGCCTGTAGGTGTGAACAGACTGCAGAGTCCTGGCCTGACGAGGTGGCTCTTCTGTGTTGTGCCATCCTCTTAGCCAGAGGTTGTTTGGTTTCCCAGATGTATAAATCCTGGCAATCCTCCTGCACTTAACAGCGTACACTATGTTACTCTGTTTGTGTCGGGGGACCCGATCCTTGGGGTGGACCAGTTTTTGGTGCAGTGTGTTTAGGTGTTTAAAAGCCACAGAGACCCGGTGTTTAAAGAAAATGCGTCTCAACCAGGGGCGATTCTAGGATCAGAGCTTTGGGGGTGCTGAGCACCCAGAGAGCTGCCCAGCCAGGCAAGATAAACTTTACTCGTCACGATGAGACGTCTTCCCTGTCTCTGTCAGTCCCTGCATCCCTACATGCCTCCAGTTGTCCCAAGTTCTCTCTGACTGTCTCCTTGGTGCATTTAAACCCCTGTTCCTTCCTGTCCTCGTCGTCTGTTGTCTTTGTCTCCGTTATCCGTCATCCTAATTTTACCCTCTCTGTGCAAGTCTGCAAATTTCTGTATTAAATCATAAGATTCTTAAATTCATCAAGTCTCAAAACATGACATCACTGTTTTGTACATTTTAACACAATTTAATAAACATGCTTCAGCCAGTACCTGATTAGCCTTGTCTCGGCTCTGCAGATTGTTTCTTTTATTTTAACGTCACCTCACCTTGAGGTTGGCAAATCTATCAGTGTTTGGTGATCAACTCTCTCAAGCAGTTTAACAGTTTCTGCTGTAACTGTCACTGCTCCCTGTCTGCTTCCTTACCTGATTCTTCCTGACCTTGTTCTTTCCCTCTTTCCTCTCTCCCTCTTTGAGCTGATAATCATACGCAGATGTCACACAGTGGAAATTTGTGTTTTTATGTTTTATCAATCTGTGTATTGGTACATAGTGTTGATTTTATTTGCATGATTTTATTGTGATATTTATATTGCATGTTTGTTTATTGATATTTATACGGCATGGTTTTATCCTCATATTTATATTATGTGTGTTAATGTTGTACCATGTTCCTTTAATCCACTGTGGACTAAACAGACAATTGTAGGCACCTGTGAGGTGGGGGCGTTCCCCAAGGTGGCCTATCAGCCGCCAGGTTGACCTGTTAAAGGGGATGGTGAGCGCAGAGACAAAGAGAGGAGTGACGCACGAAAGGTGAGCAGGAGAAAAAGGAACGCCTGCAAGCCCGCACGTGTGTGGAAGGAACTGCTGCCTGACTGTGGGGCGCCGCGAGTCGTTCGGCGATCCACTCCCCACGCAGGAACAGCAACAGTGGGTGGCGATGGCTGCAATGCACAACAGGGCAGGGATGCCCTTCTGCCTGCATCTGACGGTGAGACGAGGGAGTCCGTGTTCAGGTGTGGAGTGGGGCGGGACTGTGCGGCGACGCGCTGTCAGGAGGAGACAGGTCTGCGATAGGAGCCTCCTCCCTGGTCTGCTGCTGACGAGTCTTACCATGCTGGAAGAGAAGTTCCTCTCCTGTCTCTTTCATATAAGGACCACTCGCCCATGTGTGGCTGGACTGTGGGATTATGGGACTGTGGGAGGGTAATTTTAGCATATGGGAAACATGTTTTAGCCTTGTTTTAATAGTGTATAGTTATTTCTGGCGGCAGGGTTTTTAGCGGGTTGCAACAATATTTTTATTGTATACGGGGAATTTTATCTTGTATTTGTGACTCTGGCTGTGTTTTTTTTATGGAAATAAATGGTGTTTGAAGCCAGCTTAGTTTCTGTGCCCTGAGCGCTGACCCGCTCACTCCCCTTCCTCTTGTATGTGAACGGACTTGGAGGTGAAGATTTAGGTCCACCAGTCTTAGTGGCTACACAAATAGATTGTATTAGATGAAAAAATTACATTAATATGAAAAAATACTTTTGAAACCACTAATAAAAAAGTCCTCCCTCAGTGTACTTTCAACCAAAAGGCAAATAACCAAACACATGGACATCAAATAAAAGACATAAATACTGAAACACTGATCCAACATTATCCTTTATTGACGGATCATTTGTTCTTTCATTTTTACCTGAATGTTGCTGCTTTTTTTGAAGAAACGTCCTTATATCCATTATGAACCTGACTGGCACACACACACACACACACAACAGGAGTTATAAGGTTAATGGGAATCCAGTCAGTTAGCTAGTAAGTACCTTGGGTTTAATATCGGCACATATGACAAAGTGAGCAGCTTCTCTTATTCCTTCCTTTTCTAACAGGACAGTGGTAACAACAGCAGCTACGGACAAACATCGTCAGAAAACACGTTTTTAACCCAGCAGGTTACCTGGTGTAATGTTTTTCAGGTAAACAGAAACATGGTCTGACTCCTACCAACTATATAAAGAGTAACTGAAGGTTAAATGCAGCTAACATGTCCTGTTTTAAGCCAGGCACTTCCACCTCCGCTCTGCTGCGTCTCAGCCACCATCTCTCTGGCACAAAGGGCACCAGAGCCAGAGCAGGGGAGAGCTGGAACAAACCATTCTGGGAGGGGGGTTATCTATACTTCTGTTGTTAAAAGATCTCAACCAAGTACTGTATACTTTCTATATTTTTTGTAGTGTATCACACAAACACCAAATATGGTCAAAAAAGTAAGAAATCTTTGGGGGTGCTTTGATCCATTTTGGGAAGCACCCCCCAAAACGGGCTAAAAACGCCCCTGAATATAGTTCTTTACACATTTGCCTACCAAGTGGAAGCTCAGCGGCTGAATCTCAGGAGGAGACAAAACATCTCTTTGGGGTTGTGTCAGAAATGGCATCAGGCCTAAAAATGTGTCCAATCACACATGAACAGTCACCCACTGTGGTGCCCTGTGAGTAACAGCTGAACGCAGCCAGGAAGCAGTTAAAGCAGTTCTTTTGTTAAATCCCTCGAATTAAAACTCTGATTCTGCACTTCAACACATCCTGATTGTTTTACTTTGGACAGAGACACATCTACAGCAGAGTTCATTGTCCAAATACTTATGGGACAAACACTTATAGTATATCACACAACACAGTACGTGAACATATACTGAAGCTCCCCTTCCTGCAACCCTAAGTTGGACATGTGGTTATGAAACTAGATGGGCGGTAAAATAAGAACCATTATGGATGACTGTTGCTGCCTGTAAATCAAAGTCTGCCTGAGGTGGGATTTCAGAAGCAGAAACCATGAGGAGCACAGCACCACTCCCAGAAGGCTGAGATGTGAAGCCATGTGATGAGTGAAATGATGATGGAGGAGAACACAGATGAAGATCTGGAAGCTGCTGCCTCTTTATATAGTAGACACTGAAATCACCTTTTGCCTCCCTGCCAGCACGGACACCCACACTAAAAACCCACTTACACAAACCCTCGGCTCTGGGATGGATTCAGAAACATGTCAGTTCTGGTAAACAAATGGACGGTTTTGCAACCACAAAGTTTAATCCTACAAGGGCAGAATTATGTTCACTCTGTGAGAGGTGAACCTCAGACAGTTAGCAAGAGAAACATTCAAAGAAACAACCTAAATAACACAAACTTAGCAGTCGGGATGCAGATCAGACGATATCAGCAACGTGATGATCAAATGTAGTTAAAAACACAAGAAAAACAGGCTTTTTGCTCCAAAAGGACAAACAAAGCAGGGCCAGATTAACCTGTCGGCACCTGCTGGAGTGCAGAGTAACATGTGACAACAACACACACGACACACGTGGTCACCTCAACTTGTTTCACTGGAGTTTCTCTTTTAGAGCTTTAACCTCCTAAGACCTGAACTCATTCATGCATTTTTAAAGTCTCTTTGCTATTTGGGCTGTTTGGGACCTGATTCATGTACAAACAAAGAATTACCAGAACTTTGTTTCTGAGAGAAATGAGATCCACATATGAGGATATTCGCTTTAAATGTCGATAGAACAGAGGCAGGACAATGACCTCGTAAGTGCAAATCAGGTCCTTGTGGAGCAAAACTTTGTATTTTGGTCTAAACATCCCAAAATGTGACGTCCACACATGAGGACAACAGGGCGCTAAAGTCCGTACAAACTTTTGTTTCTTCATTTGCTTGCAAACGAATGGAAATCCTCACTTAAAGCCAAGAAGCTTATTACCTGTGCAGGCTTTAGTGCCTCAGAGCAAACAAGAGAGCTTTGATCACAGTGATTTTTGTTTTCACATTTCATTCACTAGCGATGTTTTTAATGTCACCTGATCTCAGTCAGCAGACTGAATATAACAGTAAAGCACTAGTGAGCTAATGAATTAGATATTGGTCACTCATATCAACTGAAAGAGTGTAAGACAAGTAAATGTGCTATAAAGGCCGGAGAAGAGTTAATAAAAAGGTCTTGAAATGAAAATATTTCATTATTTGCTGTTTCATAGATTTTTGGTTTTATTGCACTTTTGTCAGCCCTGCTGCTGTTTTTAAAAGTACTTTATTAATAAACTGGCATAAATGGTAACATTGAACACTTGCCAGTGTGAACAAAAGGTTCTTAGCTTTAGCATCAAAGCTTCAGTTCTCCTTTCTCATGGCAGTTCCTTCAGTATGTGTATTAATGCAAGAACAACTCGATTCCACACAGCTGACGCACCGAGAGCGTCTGCTGTGTGGTTAACTTTATAACCTTTGGTACGCAGTGGTGTCGCTCCACCTGTTAGCTAGTTTAAGAACCTGGTTAAGGAGGGAGTATCTGTGAGGATGAGGAGGATTTAGTTCTTTAAAGACACGTCAGATACTTGCAGGAAGCTTCTTTCAGCTTCTTTTCTCCACTGCGCAGGTTTAAAACCACGACAGCAGAAGTCATGATGAAGAGATTGATTAGTCAGTCACAGTGTAAAGAGTCCTCCTGCCTGCATCACTCGCCAGTATAAACAGACCTTTGCTCCTGGAAAACAAATATATCAAAGTCATGTTGTCCAAGAAATGCATTTTATCTCACTAGTGAATCAAAGAAAGTCTGTATACTTTCTGAGAGTGAGAGGTGAACGTCAGACAGTTCTTAGAAAATGTAGTTTCTCTTTAAGCTTTTAACGTCTCTTTTACCCCCATTTGTCTAAAAACTACTTGACAGCCCTTCATGTCAGAGGTTTATTACCTGTGCAGGATGGAGCACATGGTCTCAGTCAGGCTGGACACGATCACTCCTACAGGAAGTAAATTACTGTGATTTTATTTCACCTGTGAAATGATGAAAAACAGCAGAATAGCTCACGCTAACAAACAGGTGTTGAAATGTTTCATTTTCTGCTGTTTCACAGGTCAAAAAGGGCGTTGAAGCAAACTGAAGCTGAGCTGCTGCTGCTGTTGTAGTGCAGCATCTGCTGTGTGCTTCATCAGAGAACCTTCTGTACACAGCAGACAGAGGCTGCTGCCACTGAAGTCCATCTGCTAGAGAGCTTTAAACACTGGTTATTGAAGTGGCTTTGATGATACTGATACACAGTCTTTGCTGCTGTCACAGGACAGGGATCCACCAGGGAGTAGTTGTCAGGATAAAGAGCCTTCGCTTCTCTAAATATAAACTGGATACTTGTAGGAAACTTTGGGAAGCAGCATTTTTCCTCATATCGTCTAAACTGAAGTTAGCTCAGGTGCTTCTTCCATACTTGCTCTGCAGAAAGCCAAAGAGTTTGGAGCTCTGCAAACATTTGCAGCACAGCTGGATGTTTGTAACTTTGGTCACCTCTGTATCATCCCTCAGATTCTTTCTGCACAGCTTTGAAACCACGACAGCACGAGTGATGCTGAGGAGACGTCCAGTTTAAACAGACCTTTATTCCTGGAACACAAACACATGAAGTGATGCTGCTAAAGAAGAACATTTAATCGCACTAATGAATCAAGCATCTGTTTGTCTGTCAGTCTGTCAACAGTTCCTCTGATCGACTTCAGACTTGGTGGGTATTTTGTTTTTGCAGCGGTCAAAGTCGATCAGCGTGTTGCTTTGTCTGCTGTAAATCTGCCTGTACAAAGGGAAACATGCATGTTTTACATGCAAACTCACAACATGGCTGCATTTTTGTGATTATGTGTATTTTATATTGATTTATTCTATTATGTTTTGTATATGAATCTTTACAAGTGTGTCGATACAAAGGCTTGATTAAAACAAAGGTCTCAGCTGTGCTGTTAGGGATGCTCTCATATTTGTTTCAAATGTAATAAATCAAAGGATTTCAGGCTTTTCATCCTTTTTATTTGTTTGGTTCTAACAGCAGCTGGATAAAAACATGCAGGTGATGAATATAATTGTGTGATATTATGAGCATTGTGAATAAAGAAAGAGCAGAGATAGTAAAAAGGAAACAGGTGATGGACGTGAGATTTTCAGAACAAAAGCTCCTCAGTGAGACGATCACCTGGACACAAGGTCAGGCAGCTGGGACTCATCTAGAGAGCAAAATGGAAAAGTGATCTGTGCAGAACATCACTGTTGATTGCAGTTATTTCCATCAGACTTCTTCTCTGAGATAAGAGCACCATTTGTGGGAAAGATGACAGTATTTCCAGGCTGGATGCTGTTTGCAGGGAGAACTGAATGAAAGTCTCCTGCACCTCAGCGCTGAGGTCCACACCTGTGAACACAGATGAGGTCAATCTGCTGCAGCACGTAGAGCTTTACTGATCAGCAGGTTCAAAGGATTCAGCAGAGCGTAGAGTCAGAGCTAAATGCCACATCACCATAGAGTTTGTTAACAACAGCTTTCTTTGCCCTTTGTCTCGATGGACTGAATCAGGGATACTCGTCATACTTCACCTCAACCACGTCACTGAGAGACCCCAGCCTGACACAGCAGCAGAGATGATGAAAGCAGAAACAGCAAACAGATGCTTCAGTTGTGTTTCTCTCTGTGTGTGCGCTCACGCCCACTTGTGTGTGTGAACTTTCCACGTACCTCAGCTTGTTTCTCCAACATGAGCCATCAGGGCTGAAAAACATCACTAACACATGAATTCTTTCTCTTTTTGTTATCACCTGTGATCATGTGTCTCATGTTTCTGTCATTCACCAGTTCTTGTATAGTTACGTGTAACTAGACTTCTGTGGGACGTAAATGATTGTTTTGTATGCAGATCTGTACAAAGGATGTAAACACTTGATTACAAAGGAGATCTCAGCTGTGTTGTTGTGGATGGACTTCAACGTATTTGTTAAAAAAGAGAATAAAGCAAAGTGTTTTAGCTGTTTGGGAGCTTTTGTTTGATTCAATTCAGTTTTATTTCTATGGAGTCAAATAATAAGAAAGGCTCTAGAACAGCCCCGAGTTTGTCCAGGTGACACTCCTCTGAAGAACAAAGACAAAGAGGAAGAAGGGGATTCGTTTTCAAGTCTTGTTTCTTTCAAAATAAAAGCTGAAATGTTTTGGAAGCATGATAATATTTCAGCCAGGATGCCGTCTCCAAGGAGACCTGCACCTCAGCGCTGAGCTCCACATCACGCCCTGTGAAAGCACAGATATAAATCTGCTGCAGTGAGAAGAACTTTACCCAACACAAGTGTAGAAGTAGACATTTGACTTTACCTACAACCTGTTAACAACAAAGCTTTCATTGCCTCTGTTGTTGATGTCATGTAGGACTAATCATACTTCACATCAGCCATGCACACGTCAGAGGATCTCCAGGCTCTCAGTAATAAAGCCAAGCAGATGATGTGAACATAGCAATAGTAAAACATGCATCATAATCAGCTGTATGTGTCGACTATGTGGCACCTCAGTCTTGTTGGCATGAAGAAAAGTTGTGTAACATGTAGCATAAGGGCTGCAAAGACATCATGTAGACAGCAGTCGTCTGTTAGTCGTAACGTATCTCCTGTTAAAGAGTTAAATGTGCGTTCTCCATCTCTGTCCTCTCACAGCTCGCCGTACACCAACTCCAGCTGTGGTAACCATGGCTGTGCCCATCAACACGCTGAAGCTGAGACGCCACCCGTCACTATGGCGACTCCAATAGGGTTACCTGTCAGCTGTGGACGCATGAAAGGAAAACAGCAGAAACACAGACATGTTTACTGGAACATTTCCTATTGACAGCTTCATGGAAAAGTGGGTTTAAACACTTTTCTATGTTTTATTTTGTTTATTTATGGATTTATTGTGAAAGGAATTTCAAAGGTTTAATTTGACCTTTCCCCTGTTTTTCATACAGACTGGAGACGAATGGATGGTGCTTTCTTTGTTTGTCTAAAGATAATGAATAAAACTCTACACACATCTTAAACCACCCTCCTTTCTATATATTTTGTTATATAAATGGAAAGTATATAAGACACAAACTGAGCTTATATGATACTAAGGACCCTGGAGGTCAGTCCACCTTTATAATTCAGCACAGCCTGGAGTCTCTTAGTCAAGCTTGTTTGTGTTTTCTGTGAGGAAGTTTTCAGCAGCAGCTCTTTTCTTGGATGTTGGTTCCCTTTGTTTCCATCCTCTGTTAAGATGTTTCAGTAATGTTGAGGTCTGGGGAGGCCAATCCATGGCTGACGTCCTGTGATGCTGCATTAGCAGTTTGTTCATAGTGAAAAATGAAGCCACTGCCAATCAGACATTTGCACAGTGGATCAACTTCTGATGGTACTGTCCTGAATTCCACACCTATAATATGTTTGCACATACTGATGAATATGTGCAGCTGATTTTCAGTCCAGTTCCTGTGTGACAGACGCCAGTCTTTCTGCCTGTGTCCTTCCTTAACAATAGAGCCATCCTTCCACTGAGACTGTTTCTGATGAGGCTTCACTGAGCAGTAGATGGATCCCTCAGCTCATCTAATCGTCCTATTTCTAACACATGACTGTCAGAAACTGTTAATCTGCTGCAGCTCTTTAACTCCTCCACTTCTTTTTTTGTAATCTCTTAGTTTCCTCATCTTTTAAGGTGGCACTGCACACCAGATCCAAAGTCAACATGCTCTTATATAATGGAGTTGAACCTGTAATGGAGTTTGATTTAAACCAATCAGCAATTAAGTGAATGATGATGAGCAAAGATGGTGGAGGTGGTGGATGAAGACCCGGACAGCTGTGGTTGGCTCCTCGTATAGAGCAGAGTGAGGTTGTGTTTGCACATTATTATAAAACCATGTTCACCATATATTTTAGCTGCAGACAATAACATTACTTCTTTGCTGTGGTGATTTTATTCCACTTTGGTAAAATGGAAAACCATCATTTCTTGCTGTAATTCACACATTATTCCAAGAGCCTCAACACGAGCCTTGTAGTCCGACCATATATAGACAATCATAGTTGTGTTTGTAACAGCTCATGAACATGAATCGTTCCACATTACTTTAAAATCATTGTAAACTAAACTGGAATAAATGAGTGTTTATATATAGTTTTGTCTCAGCTGTTCATACACAGTGTTTCAGTTCTTATCAGAGTCCCACCGTCTCACTGTGGTGAACCTTTAGCTCTGTTGTAAGCGTGTTGTTAGACCAGGTTTCCCTCATTTAAAAATAATCTCTCATTAGAAATGGACATGATGTCTAAGACATAGAAATGCTTATTATGGGTTCACTTGATGTCACTGAAAAGATGCACATGGGTAACGTGCAGGCCGTCCAGCTCCGAGGTTTATCTCCTCACCTGGAGTCTGCGACACTCTCTCCGTGTCCTCTCAGATAAGGGCGCGCACATTTCTGCACGATCTTCTAAATTACAAAGAGCGATTCACAAAACAGAAGCTCACAAAACACTCATCACAAACCAAAAGTGGCTCCACTGAGCGTCAAACTGTCACCAGAATTTACTGATAATCTAAAGACTCACAGAACTCATTTTGTCTCATTGTGTCTTAGTTTGAGACATAAGTGCATGATCATAATACTGTGTAGTTAGATGAGACAGAGCTGATGCTTGCTCTTAATTATCCTCTTCATGTTTCCCGAGCCTCAGCAGTGGAAGCTACCATGGATAGAAAGACTATGACTCATCTTAAATCTCAAATCTTTGTCTCCAAAGAGCTGCTGATGTGTCCGATATGATCCACAAGCTTAAACTAGGATTATAAGTGTGTGCAGTGATGTGTGTGAAACCTCTGAGGACTCACACGTGTGTGCTTCAGCCCACACACACATATGAAGCACTGCGACCTCACACAGAAGTGTTTCACACATCCAGCCTGAATCCTGATCATTTCTACAGTTTATTAAGTTCAGCTTCACCTGAACATCAGTGATGAAGCTGCTCTGACTCCATCACAGCTCACAGCTGTTGGAATGAGTCAAACAATGAAGAAGGTTCAGAAACAGCTGATGATTTTACAGAAACATGATGCAAACATGAAAATGGACACATGATTTTTTATTAACAGACACCGTTTATGTTTCACTGTGCATGACGTCATCAACACTGACACCAGGGGGCGCTCATCACCAGCCTGAGGAAGTGTGATAATGGGGGGAGACGCAGTGTTGTGTGTACTACAGTCAGACAGAAGGAAAAACTTCCTCCTGAAAACATTTTCATCCTTCCCAAAAGTGTTTGAGTCAAATGTTACAAATATATAAATACAATAAAACACAGGATCTTACATAAAATTAGTGATGCAGTTGTGCACTGAGCACCTTTCCAATGTTCCTTCCTCAGATGAGTCCAGCTGCTGAACACATTAACATCTGTATGTAAATGTAGCCGAGAACCAACCTGAGCACTGCTGGGAAAATACAAAGGCAACCATCAAAGTGCTGTATTATCTTATTTATTCTGAATGTTGACTTAGATCCACACCACGATTTATGAAACTATAGAACTAAAATAACAACAATCGTCTGCTTCTTTAAAATTTCTTTCATTACATCAAACCAGTGAAAACTGAAAAAAACAAAGAGCTGTTAGCATGTTCAGACCAACTTTGAGACTGAGACTGTAAAGTTCTGCACTTTAAATCCTGCCTGTGTTCCTGCAAATGATTCACACTGAAAGTATCTTAGTTTAGTATTGAGTGAGCCACAAAGCAGCCTGATAGCTTTAAAACAGTAAAAGTAAATGAAATTGACAGTTTCAGTGTAGCTGGATCTATTATTGGGGGGGGGGGGGGGGGGGGGGGGGGGTCATGGCCCCCGTAACCCCGCCTGGTCCTGAGGTCAAATCCACCATCTTTGTTTCAGAGCTTCATGTTCTCCCGTGTTTGTGTGCGTCCTCTCCGGTACTCCGGCTTCCTCCCACAGTCCAAACACATGCAGTTAGTGGGCTCAGGTTAGCTGTGAGTGGTTGTGTCTCTGTGTTATTCCACCTTAATCAATGACTTCCTGTTAATAATAATAATAATAATAATAATACATTTTATTTAAATAGCGCCTTTCAAAGCACCCAAGGACACTGTACAACAGATAAAAACTGGAAATATACACAATGATAAAAATAGAAGATAAAAGTTAAAACATACAGAAATTTAAGAATAGGCAATTTTAAACAGATGAGTTTTGAGGGTGGACTTAAAAAGAGAGAATGAACTAATATTTCTGAGGTCCGGGGGTAGGGAATTCCAAAGTCGAGGGGCAGAGCAGCTAAAGGCCCTCCCTCCCATTGTGATCAGACGAGCAGAGGGAACAGAGAGAGAAAGAGAAGATGAAGATCTGAGGCAGCGGGATGGGAGCTTCATCTGTAATAAGTCAGAGAGGTACGGTGGAGAGAGAGAATGAATAGCCTTGAATGTATACAGAATTATTTTAAAATGGATGCGAAATTTGACCGGGAGCCAGTGAAGTTGCTTCAGGATTGGGGAAATGTGGTGGGTAGAAGAAGTCCTAGTAATAATACGGGCAGCAGAGTTCTGGACACGTTGGAGCTTGTTGATAGATTTTTGTGTAAGGCCAAATAATAATGAGTTGCAGTAGTCAATTCTAGAGATAACGAGATTATGGATGAGAATGGCAGTGGTGTGAGGTGTGAGGAAGGGGCGGAGGCGATTAATGTTACGGAGTTGGAAATATGCTGCACGTGTAATATTATTGATATGTGAGTTAAAGGATAATGTGCTATCGAGAATGACACCCAAGCTTTTCACAGAGGGAGAGATAGGGACCAGCGAGTTATTGATGGTGAGAGAGAAATTGTTAATTCTGGATAGCAGTCGTTTAGTGCCAACCAGAAGAAGTTCAGATTTATTGCTGTTGAGTTTAAGAAAGTTGGAGGAGAACCAAGAATTAAGTTCAGCTAGACAGAGGATGAGGGAGGGTGGAGGAAGAGTAGAGTCAGGTTTGGTAGAGAGATAGAGCTGGGTGTCATCGGCGTAGCAGTGGAACTGAATATTATATTTACGAAAAATATGTCCGAGTGGAAGAAAGTAGATGATGAAAAGAAGGGGCCCGAGGACAGATCCCTGGGGCACCCCAGTGGATAAAGGAGAAAGCTGAGAAGTGAAGGATTTTAATTGAATGAACTGAGTGCGGTCAGATAGGTATGATTTAAACCAGGCTAGTGGAGTGTGAGAGAGACCAATAGAAGCTAATCTGCTAAGGAGAATGGGATGAGAGATGGTGTCAAAAGCTGCACTCAGATCAAGAAGGATAAGGATGGAGAGGAGACCAGAATCAGCTGCTATAAGAAGGTCGTTTGTTATTTTTATAAGAGCAGTTTCAGTGCTATGTAGAGGACGAAAGCCAGACTGGAACTGTTCGTAAAGGTTATTATCAGTTAGGTGAAGATGGACTTGTGAAGCAACTATTTTTTCAAGGATTTTTGAGAGAAATGGTAGATTGGAGATAGGACGAAAATTATTAAAGTTGTTGGGATCTAGGCCAGTTTTTTTTTCAGAATTGGGGTAATAGCAGCAACTTTGAAGGAAGCAGGAACAGGTGAGTGAAGAGTGAATAATAGCAGATATGAGGGGAAGGAGAGGGAGTAAGCAGGCTTTGACGAGGACAGTGGGGATAGGATCGAGCTGGCAGGTAGAAGGCTTTGATTTATGGATGAGATCAGCAATATCAGCTAAGGATGGAAGTTGAAAAACAGAGAGGAAGTGAGAAGGGGGAGAAGTTAGGACAGAGAAGCTACATTGAGCATTAGGGTCCAGGTCTAAGTGTATTTTATGAATTTTATCAATAAAGAATAGCATTAGAGCATCACAGAAGTTAGATGAATAGAGATGAGCAGGGAGAGAATCAGGTGGCCTGTTAAAAGAGTTAAATAGTGAGAAAAGGGTCTTGGTAGAGTTCTCACTTGAGCAGACAATAGCAGAGTAATAAGCAGATTTGGTTTGACGAATACATTCCTGGTAAAACAGAACGTGGTTATTAAACATATCCTTATGAATAGTAAGGCCAGTTTTTCTTATAGAGACGTTCAAGCTGTCGGCCTTAGCTTTCAGTAGCCGGAGTTCAGGGGTGTACCAGGGTGCAGAGCGAGAAAAAAGTACAGTTCTGGTTTTTGTGGAGCCAGGGAATTTAAAATACTACTAAGGCTATGATTATAAAAGAGTACCAGGTCCTCTTGAATAGCTAAGTTGTTAGAAGACAAGCAGCTAGAAAAAGCAGAGGAAAGGATATCAAGATTTATATTCTTGATATTCCGGAAAGAGATAATACGGGGATTGTTAATTACAGAGAGGGTCATGTGAACATTAAAAGGAGAGAAGTAGATGGTCCGAAATTAGCAGTTCGTCAGCTGTACAGATGGAGGGGGTAAGTCCAGAACAGCAGACTAGGTCCAAAGTGTGGCCCTTAAGGTGGGTAGGGAAGTTATGTATTGTTTAGGCTGAAACGATCAAGGCAGGATAGAAGGTCCTTGTAAGAGGATGGTCGCAGTTATCCACGTGAACGTTAAAGTCACCAGCAATATTATATTAGGGGAGACAGTAGCTAGATTGTTCAGCAATCGGCAAAGTCACTGATAAAACAGAATGAAATTTTGGGGGGCGGTAGATGACAGCTATTACAGGTGGGGTAGGTCCTGAAAGTTGACAAACAACAGATTCAAAGGAGCTGTACTAGGGCGGACAGCGGCGAGACTTTCGCATTCTCGCGATAGATTAGCGGCAGGCCACACCACGGCCGGACTCGTCGCGAGGTGGGCAGGTTAAACAAAACGCCGC
>NW_024387100.1:196459-225574 GCF_900408965.1 Simochromis diagramma | reverse complement strand
TCAATGAACCCAAAAACTCATTAATATCAAAGCTGAATGTTTTTGGAAGTAGTTTTTTAGTTGGTTTTTAGTTTTAGCTATTTTAGGGGGATATCTGTGTTGCAGGTGACTATTACTGTGCATAATTATTAGGCAACTTAACAAGAAACAAATATATACCCATTTCAATTATTTATTTTTACCAGTGAAACCAATATAACATCTCCACATTCACAATATACATTTCTGACATTCAAAAACAAAACAAAAACAAATCAGCGACCAATATAGCCACCTTTCTTTGCAAGGACACTCAAAAGCCTGCCATCCATGGATTCTGTCAGTGTTTTGATCTGTTCACCATCAACATTGCGTGCAGCAGCAACCACAGCCTCCCAGACACTGTTCAGAGAGGTGTACTGTTTTCCCTCCTTGTAAATCTCACATTTGATGATGGACCACAGGTTCTCAATGGGGTTCAGATCAGGTGAACAAGGAGGCCATGTCATTAGTTTTTCTTCTTTTACCCTTTCTTGCCAGCCACGCTGTGGAGTACTTGGACGCGTGTGATGGAGCATTGTCCTGCATGAAAATCATGTTTTTCTTGAAGGATGCAGACTTCTTCCTGTACCACTGCTTGAAGAAGGTGTCTTCCAGAAACTGGCAGTAGGACTGGGAGTTGAGCTTGACTCCATCCTCAACCCGAAAAGGCCCCACAAGCTCATCTTTGATGATACCAACCCAAACCAGTACTCCACCTCCACCTTGCTGGCGTCTGAGTCGGACTGGAGCTCTCTGCCCTTTACCAATCCAGCCACGGGCCCATCCATCTGGCCCATCAAGACTCACTCTCATTTCATCAGTCCATAAAACCTTAGAAAAGCCAGTCTTGAGATATTTCTTGGCCAGTCTTGACGTTTCAGCTTGTGTGTCTTGTTCAGTGGTGGTCGTCTTTCAGCCTTTCTTACCTTGGCCATGTCTCTGAGTATTGCACACCTTGTGCTTTTGGGCACTCCAGTGATGTTGCAGCTCTGAAATATGGCCAAACTGGTGGCAAGTGGCATCTTGGCAGCTGCACGCTTGACTTTTCTCAGTTCATGGGCAGTTATTTTGTGCCTTGGTTTTTCCACACGCTTCTTGCGACCCTGTTGACTATTTGAATGAAACGCTTGATTGTTCGATGATCACGCTTCAGAAGCTTTGCAATTTTGAGACTGCTGCATCCCTCTGCAAATATCTCACTATTTTTGACTTTTCTGAGCCTGTCAAGTCCTTCTTTGACCCGTTTTGCCAAAGGAAAGGAAGTTGCCTAATAATTATGCACACCTGATATAGGGTGTTGATGTCATTAGACCACACCCCTTCTCATTACAGAGATGCACATCACCTAATATGCTTAATTGGTAGTAGGCTTTCGAGCCTATACAGCTTGGAGTAAGACAACATGCATGAAGAGGATGATGTGGACAAAATACTCATTTGCCTAAAATTCTGCACTCCCTGTATAGTACAAATAACACCATCTATTACTGTGTCTGAATGTGTGGTATTGGCACTGCCAATTTAGGCCTAAAGAGATATGAGTTTTAAAAAAAAGACCACCTAATTTAAATGTATTCATTACATGCTTGTTAAAAGCTAACTTCCATAAGCACAATAACCAGATGAAACATATGGCAATGTTTATATGTAACATAGGCAACCTTAAAATGTTTCTTATGATTCAACTGTGGGATTTAACTGAATTCTTTAGAAGGACAGGCTAAATTACTTTATTTTCAACTTTAAGGCCAACCTACATTTTAACTATTTAACAGGCCACTAATCTAGTTTATGGCTTTGCACTTTCACACACCAAACATGTATCTAAACACATTGTTTTAATAAAAAAATACTATTGATATTATTATTATTACTGTTATTTAACATGTAATTAAAACAGAAATGTTCTTTAAATATAAAAGCAGTTTGCTTATGTTGTTAAAGAAAGGCTAGATTTGACATTAAGAGATGCTACAGATGTTCAAAAGCAACAAAAAAAGCCTTAAAAGAAATACGGAGTTTAAGAATATGTAACGTTATAAAAGTTCATATTTCAGAAAAAAAAACCTGTGCACCATGAATATGTGAACTGATCTATGCCAGAGAGGAGGAAAGCAGTGACATGGAATTTTCAAACCATATTCAAACCATATTCAAACCGAGAAGCAAAAATTTCCATCTTACTTAGTTTTTTCTAATTTAAGACAACTCAAATAAACTGGGTGTTGATCGACTTTTTGGATGAAAAGTACTGGTAACCTACTTAAACTGAGTTCTAATAACAAGTTGATAAAAAATGAGTTCAGTCTACTTAACAGAAAATTTAAAGATGCTGACACACACAGACGCAGCGGCTCACTTCTCCTCACGTTCGGTGCTTTGTTTTTTACTTTTTCCATGTGTTATATGTGTGGTTGTATGCGTTTTCTATTACTATAAATCAAGTGGAGTCCACTTACAGTCGATCTTTTGAGGTTTACACTGTGCAAAGAACATTATGTCGGACTATCACCACTTCCATGGCATTCCGGAGGACATAATAAGAAACTCCAGGGTCTCCATGGTTGGTTCTTCCCAGCGGTAAGCCCAAAGAGGAAACATAAACAAAGGAGGCAAAAGCGTGGCTGCACTAGCAAGCTAAAGAAACAACCATTTAAGCCACAGCTTCCGAGTATCTTCCTCTTCAACGTCAGGTCCATAACCAACAAAAATGACAAACTGAGATTACAAACTGCAGTCAACAAGTATGTACAGGACAGCAGCATTGTACTACTCACAGAGACTTGGCTGCTGCCATCAATTCCGGTATTTACCAATACCTTATCTGTAGATTAATTCCAAACAGCTCTCATGTTTCCTCATTTTTCCGATCTCCTAACATGGGGACGTGTTGGGTGCCCGGAAACCTAACATATTGACAATTTTTCACCTAGCGTAAAATGTTATGCTTCGGGAGGGAGAACCTGTTGGGACTGAAGTGTATTTGTGAAACTGTTGGACTGTTCCATTATTAGTGTCTAACATTATGTGTATGACAGCCATGTAATGTCCATGTGTGCATGCTGAAAGAGACTGTGCTGGTCTGACTCCCCTCCTCCTTTCAGGGTGGAGCCTGCTGGAGAGAACAATGGTTGAGACCAGGTCTGAGGAAGTGTAAGTGTGTTTTTAATGTGATGCATGAAAACAAAGCAGCACACATTCAACCATCTTCAAACTGTCACATCACTCATTCACATCTCTGATGTCAGGAGGCATCAAAGTGTCAATCAATGAACAGATGATGGATCAATAACTGCAGCTGGATTGTGTTTGTTCTCTCCACCAGATTCCTGTCAACCCACAATTGACACAAACACAGTACACAGAAACCTCAAACTGTCTGACAACAACAGGAAGGTGACACATGTGCATGAGGTTCAGTTGTATCCTGATCATCCACACAGATTTGATGTTCATCAGCTGCTGTGTAGAGATGGTCTGACTGGTCGTTGTTACTGGGAGGTCGAGTGGAAAGGAGAGGTTTGGATGACAGTGAGTTACAGAAGAATAAGAAGGAAAGGTGTCAGCAGTGACTGTTATTTTGGAGAGAATGATCATTCCTGGAGGTTGTATTGCTCTGATGCTGGTCCTATTTATGTTTGTCACGAATACCAAATTCGTATCCACCACCACCTCCTCCGTCTCTAACAGAGTAGCAGTGTACGTGGACTTTCCTGCTGGCACTCTGTCCTTCTACAGAGTCTCCTCTGACACTCTGATCCATCTCCACACCTTCAACACCACATTCACTGAACCTCTTTATCCTGGATTAAAAGTCTTTATGGGTGCCTCAGTGTGTCTGTGCTGAGTGAGTGTAAAGAGTGTCCTCCTGTTAGAGAAACACTGACTGTTGAACAGATAGTTCAGTCTGTACATGTCTGTCTCTTTCACTCAGAAACATGTTTTCAGATTCATGGATTCAGTTGATGTTTTAAACTGTTGATTGATGATGTGACTGATTCCTTGTAAATTTCTTCATCTTCAGGCCTGAAGCTCAGTTCACAACCAGCTCCTCTGCATTTTCATCAAGCCTGAGCTCATTAAAATGAATCCAAATGTTTGATTTCTCTTTCTTAATGGGATTTTTCCAAAGTCTCCACATGCTCTTACTGTTTCACTCATTGTTGGAAGCTCATAATTTGAAAATGTTTCAGCCATATAAGCTGAAAATATTGGCCCAATAGTTTTAAATGCAGTTATAACCAGAATATGATTGTTTTGAGAGATCATAATGCATATGGCTTATCTAATAAACAGCAAAGGCTTCAATCCTGATTTGAAAGTAGTCTTGTGTTTTTCCAATGTTGAACAAGAACATGGTGCAGGATGTTGGTACCAGCTTGGTTATCAAACACATGAAATATGTAAATATGTGTGTATCGCACTGCATATGTTGTGTATCACTTTAGTTTGTATGAAATATGAAAACTATCACAAAGTGTCCTGGTGAAATATCTGCTGAAATTTCTGACAGACATTCGATTTATTGTTTTTTTGTTTTTCAATTTGATAAAATGCTGCATGAAAAACAAAGAGGAAGTGATGACAGATGTGTTTATGTCCACAAGCAGAATGAGCTCTGTTGCTGACAATAAGTGATGTACAAACAGCGTGAGCATTTCTGAGGCCTTGGAAAGAAAAGAGAAGCACAATCACTGATTGTGAGCTCACCAACACACAAATTTACACTTCGTTTGTCTTCACAGAGAAAAACACACTTCTTGCTGCTGATGTTTCACAATAAAAGCCACGATAAGAAACAGAAAAGCTGTAAAAACATTTGATTGAATTGGGGGAAATGTCTGAATCTATCTAGTATTAAACTAAGAGTGTATAACTTGTATAAAGAGTATTTAGTGAATGTGAGGTTTCCATGGTAATGAAGCACCTTCATCACAGTGAAAACACACAGTTATAGCTGAAGTTACGTGGCTGAGCGTCCAATCCTGCTTCACTGACAGGCTTCTGGACTGTTTCAGAGAAACTATCAGGATCACTGCCCTCCAGTGGTCACTGTCAGTAACCACTACTCTTCACATACAATAATACTGGCATTAGGACACATTCACTGCAGTGTTTCAGCACTAATGTTCATTAGTGTGATAATGATGCTTTATATGTGAACACAGATATTATTAAACTGATAGAATCACTGACACGGTCAGCAGAGATTTACTGACTGATGACATGTTACTGCCCTCAGGTGGTCACAGTGAGGAACTGCATGATATTAAACCAGTGACAGGTGGTGTCCATAATGAAGAGCATTTCTAACCAATATATATATTACAACAAAGAGCAATAAAAATCATTAATAACACTGGCTTCAATGAAGCTTCTGACTCACTCTTAATCAAATTAAAAACCTTCAATTTTATGAGCTGCTCGAGCTTCAAACAGTCCAAATTATGTAGAGAGCAAGATGATATCCACGAGGCCAAATATTCCGAATGAGTTTCAGGTCTAATAAAAACATGACACACTGAGAGGAAACTCCATGTTCAATAACGCAGCTGTAAGAACCAATAGTAAAATCACAGCATTACACTGCTGCTTGTGCGTGGACTTCTCTCAGGCCCTCCCATGCTGTCTCCTTCCAGTCCATCCCTGAACCTGCAGGACCCACTCAGGGGAACCTTTGGATGACGGAGGCAGGTCACATGACTGAGAAGATGAATCAGGTGTTGTAGAAGATGGAGAAACAGGTTGGAAAAAACTATGCTGATCGTTCTTTGAGCCTGAGATCACACATGTTGTGTTATTCACGTTGTGTAGTAGACTCAGAAACACAAGACCAACATCACCACAGATTACGTTTTTCCAATGTGCCTCTTCCACGGTGTCCCCTGAAGACACTATTGTGGGGACTCTACAATAGAACAAGGCAGACATCCTTCCTCTGATGAAGGCTTCTGAGTCCTGCGAGGTTTACAGCACAGAGTTTGGATTCAATGGCAGCCTTACCATAGTCAGCTATGTCAACAAGAAAGGAGTGGCTGCTGTAGAGGTGGCCCATGGTGCTGTGGTACAAGTTTACATTGCCACACTACACCTTTTCAACTGCTCAGCACCTTGAATTCAAGAATGGCCATTTTTACATCAGCAGTGCATGATGGCTCTTTCTTACTGAGCTCTCAAAGGAGCTCGTAGCAACACATTTGAGAAATCGGCTGGAAGGTCATCCCCAACTGTAAACCCCGATCGCTGAAGCAATGGGAAGGTGTGCGGTGACAAAAGACACAACTCAGCCAGAGGAAAAAAGCAGCCTGGACAAAGCACAAAGAAGAAGATTGATTTCAGTTTGAAGTAATGAAGATGGTAAAGTCAGCAGTGGGTGTGCAAAATGCAATGTAGCTATGTGGAGGGATTAAAGCCAGAAACAGGAAGTCTGTCACAACTCTATATGGTGAAGAGACAAGGCAAGAAAACACACACACACACACACACACAATGGATGTTGATATTGTTTTACTGCCATTGTGTATTTTTGAAAATTGGAAAGGGAAAAAAAATGTTTTAAAAATGTGAGAAAAAATGACAAATATTTGACAGCTGAAATCGTTCTTGGATCAAATTATATGGCTGTTTGGTTTCTCCCATGTATAGGTCTGAGCACTCCTCGCTGTACTGCACACCAAACACTATATTGTTTAGTTTGTGTTTGGGAGTTTTGTTGTTGGGATCAAGTAGTTTGTGTCCGAGTGTGTGGCTGGGTCTGAAGTGGACCGGGAGGTCGTGTTTGAAGAAAATGCTGATTAATACCTGGGACTCTCCACCATTGGGTTTTTAAAACTGAAGAAGCTTCTCAGAAGGGGGTTTGAAACATCTTCAAGGAACTTAAAGAAGTCCAGTCTCTTTTCTTTCCAAGCTCCTTAGCCTACCATGACCTGGATGACTGAGAACCTCCACAGACAAAGACTTATGGGGTAACAGGTTCAACAGTTTCTATGTGGCCCCTGAAATCCTGCCTCTCTGTCACCTGAAACCGTTTCATTCTCACCTGTGTCTCCGAAGCCTTTTTCAAACAGTTCTCGCAATCACCTTTACCTTCCATTGCTGGCTAATCCCTAACCTCTCATTTCTTTGTGTTTCCATATGTTGTCCAGCTGTTCTCCCTGTTAAGCCTCTCAGGCTCAAATTAAGTTTTTGTTGCTAATGCACAAAAGAATAAGTGCAGTGGTACTTCTGAGTAAAAAAAAACTCATAAAATATGTATGTGGGGTAATCAGGTTGTTAGCTTTTAACTGTTGCAAATCTGCAACGCCTGCCTTGAGAGGGTTAAAACTTTCAATCAGATTTTTCTTCTTTTGGACCAAGGAAACTTTCAGCCTGTCAGATCACATGTCTTCAAGAAGGAAACCTGTGAATGCTGCAGCATTTCTGCTCAAATATTTACAGGACGTTACAGCTCACCTTGCTCAGCAGCTCACCTGAAGGATAGTGCACCCTCTGCTGGTTGCTGCTCATGTTATTACTCCATGTTTTCTTCTCCTGATGCTCTTTGTTAGTCTGTAAGTAGTTGATGGTACAAATAAACCCTTTTCAAACCTTTTTCTTTCCATTCAGATAATTTAGACAGTTCTGATGACAGTCTTCAGTGGACTCAGCCTCTCGTGTCGTCCAGCAGAGGATCAGATAGCAAATGAATGATGTCCAAACTGTCTTGCAAGTAAGAGCCAACTGAATGATCTGTATGTGTTTTCTTAGCACACAACTTGGATGCACAATCAATCTGTCAATTTTTTAACAGAGTGAGGGATTTTCAACACACGAAAGACACTGGATTTCTTTGGAGTTTTTAATGTTGAAATGCCGCCCCTACTGTCTGCCACGGGAGTTCTCAGCTACGAGCTATTTTTTATTTTATTTATTTTTTTGCCGATGCCCGTGATGCCGCCCCCCACCACTGTGCCGCCCCGGGCAACCGCCCGTGTCGCCCGTATCAAAAAACGCTACTGCATATACAAATACAAAAGTGACAAATGGAAACATATTTACAATCCAAAGTCAGACTAACGGTTTTCAGTAGCACAGTCTTTTATTTACAGTCTGCTTCTCCTGGTGGTAAACCTCTATCACATGTTTGGATTAAAATTCAGGCCTATGTAGCTGCTGGTTCCAGCTTAAGCAATATTTTAAAAATACTAAATTCTTCATTGATTTGAGCTGTGGGGTTTGCTATACACTGGCAGAAAATTGTAGAGTAAATGGTGAAAACAAAGAAACCAAATCACAAGACCCTTGAATTCCATCTTTTCTATTAACAGAAACTCCAACAAATTTGTGGCCAATTGATGATGTTTAGGATATGAAAAGTCCAGTCCAGCAGGTGGCGGTAATGCGCCTTAAAGCTTTAACCGCCAAAAAATCCAAAAGCTGAAGAAGAAGAAGCCGAGTTCCCGCTTTATGGCGTTTTTCTCTCAGATTATTATCAAGACTGATTTAAAGGTAAGCACCGAGCTAATGTTAATCCGAGTTTAGTTAATCTTGAGTTTAGCTCCTGAATGAGTCTTTCTGTTGCTCTCCTCGGTGTCTCTTCTCAAGTTTTTGTGAACCAGTTGGGAAAAAAATCTGACTAAATTAAATCAAGCTGCTATAAACTAGTTCACAGAAAGATATCAGCAAAAAATTTGTGAAACAGAGAAGAAAATAATTTTATTAGAAGAAAGCTTTTATATGAGCTCATTGTAATCAGAGTTTCTGTTATTTTATTAGTCTGTTATTAAGGCTACTTAGCATCTCTGTGGCACCTGCACAGTTTATGAATGCAGCTTGCTAACCAAGCTAGCTAGCGCCACCGTTCATCCATATAAGGTCACTTCCGGCTCCAAAAGTCCCAACATGTTGTCAAAGGAGCTTGCAAAGAAAAGCGTCTGGACTTCTTTAAGTTGCTTGAAGTTTTTCTGATACACCGGCTACATAGGGGATGACAATGTTATTGCGTCTGTCTTTCTTATCCTCCCTCGCTGGTGTCTGATCTTCTTTTCTGTGCCTCTTTGCTGACCAGATAGGATAATCTTCCACGGCACACCTGATCATTTCTCACGGCACACGTATATGCCGCGGCACAGTGGTTGGGAAACACTGTACCCATTGATTGTTCTGTTTTCGTTCTTTGCCAGGGCCTTTTTCAAAGAGAAATTGACTATGTGCACGAGACAATGCTAACTTCCTGGTTTGAGACCGGATGTGGGGTTGTGCATTTCCGGTAGCTTTACTTTGCGGTCAATCGCTACTGCGAAGATATACTCCAAAATCATGTCCAAAACTCGAAAACGGAAAGATTGCGTTAAGTTACAAAGAGCAGAAGGTGGGAACACTCACCGCTGTTGTGTCATAAAAAAATCTAATGATCAATTTTGACGTTTAAAGCGTTTAGATCGATCAGTTGTTTACGTCACTCAACACAAGCAGAACTGCATTACTGCAGCAGAAGACACATTGTCCACATTCAGAAGCACATCTCTGTATAGTGACTGGTCTTATGATTTAAACAGGCAAATGTTCAGCATTCAAACTACAGGTGAAGAATAGTCAAACCAGATGTTTCCCCCGTTATGTCGATATCAGCTAGTCAAGTACACACCTACACAGCATGTTAACAAACCGTGAAAAAAGCCACACAAAAATGAATGATTGCTGGTAAGGGTTTCTATACATTAGTATTTACGAAGGGTATGTTGTGACTTACCTTAAAAATTACAGCGGTCCCTCGCTATAACGCGGTTCACCTTTCACCTCGCTGTTTCACGGATTTTTTAGTGCAAGTTTGCATGCTTTTTTTTTTACGTCACATTGTGTCCTGCGTCCTGATCGCTGCAGACGATCTCCTCCGTGACGTCTCTCCTGTACAGTACAGAATCGCTGCATCGATCGCTAGCAGTGTGACTCTGAAGTGCAGTACTGTATGTCCACGATGTCCACCAAACGTTTTGCACCGTCAAAAAATAAAATTGGCTACTTGATTTCACCTATTGCTGGTTATTTTTAGAACATAACACCCGCAATAAACGAGGGACAGCTGAGAAATATAACATTTGAATCCCTTTTCTCTTTTGCTCTGAGGCGCGGGGGAAAAATATCGACAAGTCGATGAACATCATTTACAGATATATTGGGTAAATGCCCAAGACATCTATAGAAATGTAAATCGCCACTTGATTCATTCATTTGTTTAACTTGTTTTGGACCGTAAACCAGGCGCGAATAGGACACCGGAAACAAAGCTCCCCACAGGAGTTTCCGCACCGGAAGTAGCGTATGCTAACGTGCACATAGTCAATTGCTCTCCTGGTACTGGTGTGCCATACTGCTTGGTATCGGTGCTCAAAACTTTTGTGTTTGTTTCAAACAAGTTGCCCACCCAAGGAAGCTAAAATTTGTTCTGTGTGTTCTCAGATGAACATATGAGACACTTTGACTCTTCAGTGCAGTGTGGAGCTTAACAAAGTTCTGTTTTGTGTCCCAGCTGATCAGCAGGAGGAGAAGAGTCTGACGGAGCAGCAGAGGAAATTTCAGCTACTTGGACTCAGCTCAGCCATTGCAGAGAAAACAATGAGCTCAACACAGAAGGTGACAGATACTAGTGTTAAGAAATACTCCGTTAAAAGCTGAAGTACTGATATATATATTTTATGCTAAACTAAGAGAACCTTGTGCAATATTAATGTAATGTAGAAATAATGTATACAATGTATACAATGCCTACATCTTAGACGGTGACGTTGCCTCTAAACATCAAAATGAGCAGGGAAGAGGTTAAAGTGGGATTCAGCAGGATTCAACCCTAAAATCAGCTGTAGTGGCTCAGTGTGGGGAAAAGGGTCACAGCTCACAATCATTTCTATTGAGAGCTCCAGTAGATTTTTTTAATGTACAGGCTGTGATCAGCTGACCTGCTGCTCTCTGTGAATTCAACCAGATGTCAGCAGATGTTTCACGAGTTGTCCTGGCTGATTTCCTTTCTCTACACTGACAGTACACTGTCTTTATATTATACACTAAACTGTTGGTATGTGGGTGGAGCTCAGTGAATGAATGTCAGCATCATGAGCTTAAGTTTAAGTTAATCTCTGCTACACTTGATGTAATCTAACTCTGCCATGAGCACCACAGTCACTGTGCACCAGTCACACACTGTTCTTTACTTTAAATCCATCACATTACAGTAAACTTGCCTGCTTATCCTGCACTAACCTGCAGAGGATTTTACTGCAGTCTTTAAATCACATTGTGAGACAAACTACACACAAACAGTTTGTGTGTTTACTGATGTTTGTTGGGCTGATAGAATCGCTGCATTTGAAATTACCTGCCACAACATTTATTACTATTCTGAGTGTTAGCATTAATATTTGTGTACAAGTAGGAGGGATGGGAATGATTTTAGAGTGTTTGAACAATGATTAATTATCTTTAACACCAGGTTGGATGTAATGTGTACTACTACCAGTAGGTGGGGATAGGGGACCTTTAAGGCGTTTGGTGCCACACTCCACCTTCAGGTTTAAAACTAGCAGGGCTCGCAAAATCGCTAGCCCGACGTCCCGGGGCTAGCGATTTTTCCAGTCGGGCTACCAAAATCTCTCTCTGCCCTGCCCGTCGGGCTATCATAGGAAGGAAAAATATATGTCAATGCTTTTACATTCTTTTGGAAATATAGCTGGGTAATTATGTCTTTGGCATCGGTGAGCCACTGTCAATATGTGACATATTGAAATCGCGTTTGAATGAATGGAAATTTGCGCTTGTTTTTTGCTTTTACTTTGCAATCGCGCGAACTGTGTATAGAGAGCGACAGTACTGATTGGTGAGTGATGATAATTTGCGCACCAATTCCTCTGATATCGTCTTGTCAATCGTTAGCTTACTATGCAAACATGACAAGTGAAATCTCCCGCAGCAAGTTTAACCATGTCAGAGGTTGATCGCGCAGAGAATCGCTGAGCTTATGTGAGTGCGTGTGTAAAAGCAGCAGGATATATGTTTTAGTCCTGCTGAGCCAAATAAGACAGGTCAGGGTGAAGAAGTGACAGCCAAAGAAAAGCTTACCACAAAACGGAAAAGTTATGACAAATCAGACTATAAGGCAAAAAGAAAGTGCAGCTTTATGGTTTCATGGACAAAATAATTTCTGTGGCTGCAATATGACAAGCGAAATAACCAGGGCTGCACATAAGTGGTCCGCAGGTGCACATTCGCTGTCAAAATAAAAAGCGCGCACAAGATAAGAAGTTGCAACGCGTGTTTGCATACATAAGATTTTCTGGAGGAGGACAGACATTTGTTTAGAACTCTTAAAGATGTTGAAGAAGCTCCTTTAAGCAATTACTTTGGTGTTCCTCCACCTCCAAAGAAATGTCAGAAGGAGTCCAAACCACAAAAGAAGCACGTATTCTCGGAAAAGTGGTTGCAGGAGGTGAGCTGGCTTCAAACAAATGATGAACGCACAGAGATTTGGTGCGGAATGTGCCGTGAAAATCCCACTCTAGGGACAAAAACAGTGCTTTTTATATGGACGCAAACGCGCTGTAAACATACACGGCAGACCCAGTGGCATTTTGATGCTTTTTATTAAAGCTTTGACGGTTGCTGTCCACAATACTCACAGAGCTGCAGCTCTGCCGCTGCCCGCTCAACACTATCACAACAATACAACCACAGGACCCAGTACAATATTTAATTCGGCGGGGCGTGATTGCGGATGCCGTGCAGGTGCGTCCGCCTCCTCTGCACGGCACCGCAGGCCACGCCCCGCCACACGAGCGTTGCAACTTCATATCTGGTGCGCGTCTTTTATTTTGACAGCGAATGCGCACATGCGGACCACTTATGTGCACCTGTATAAATAACATAATGTTCTGCCGGGTGTGTTGTTGGTTTTCCCTCGATTTCTGAGTCGACAAGCGCCTTTGTTACTGGGACCAGTAATTTTAAGAAAGGCCCCCATTAGAACCCATGAGAAATGCAAGAAATGCATTATTGCTCAGTCTGCAATATCTTTCCCAGAAAAAACACCAATTGCAAATAACATACTAAAAATAAACCTGAAAAATCTGTTTAGAACAGCGTACTATGTTGCAAAGAGTGAACTACCACTGGCAAAATTTAGCAGTCTTTGCAAACTTCAAAAAGCAAATGTCCCAGATCTTGGTTCCACTTGCCTCTTACCTGTGACTTCAGTGGAAATTTTGAATTCAGGATCT
Organism: Simochromis diagramma; assembly: GCF_900408965.1. Classification (NCBI taxonomy): domain Eukaryota; kingdom Metazoa; phylum Chordata; class Actinopteri; order Cichliformes; family Cichlidae; genus Simochromis; species Simochromis diagramma. The sequence continues at coordinate 212,309 of NW_024387100.1, read as the reverse complement.
GACACAGACTGATTCATGTTCTACACAGTTCTTACAAGTTCATAGAAATTTCTGTTCAATTAGAACCAAGTATTTGAGTTGATGATTGTAATTTTTATACAATGTTGTAATTTGTGTTTCATGTTTTGTTTGTTTTGAGTCCCTGCCCAAAGGGCTACCAGGGATTTTGAAATTTTGTGAGCCCTGACTAGTGTTAATGGAGGGAGTTTGAAGCTTCAGTTTGTTTAATGACTGCATTTCACTCACTGCCTCTGTTTGTATCTCTGTCACTGCAGGACCAACGTGGACCGAGAAGTCAGCGCTCTCAGGAGGCCGACAAACCTCACAGAAGAAAGAGAGAGAAAAAAAACACCTGTGACGAGTGTGGGAAGGATTTTACCTGGAAGTTTAAACTAAAACAACATCAGCTCATCCACACTGGAGAGAGACCGTTCAGCTGTGACTTGTGTGGAAAGTCGTTTTCCTGGAAGAATGCCCTAAAAACACACCAAGTCGTCCACAGTGGAGTTAAAGCTTACAGCTGTGATCAGTGCGGCAGAGCTTTTGCTCACAGTAGCAACTTACAGAGACATCTAGTTACCCACTCTGGAATTAAGGCATACAGCTGTGACATCTGTGGAAAAACTTTCAGCCAGCTAGGGTACCGAAATATACACCTACGCATTCACTCCAGAGAAGATGTGTACTGGTGTGATCAGTGTGGCAAATACTTTACAACAGACGCACAGTTACAAAGCCACATGTTTACCCACACTGAGGAGAGACCTTATCAATGTGACCTGTGTGAGAAGACTTTTAAAACTCCACAGTACCTGAGACAACACCAACAGATCCACACCAGAAAGAGACTCTACAAGTGCAGTTACTGTGAGGTTTGTATTTTTATTTTATTCTTGTAAGTTCAGTCTGACTGTTTGGAACAAGTCTGCTCATTAAATTGTGTTAGCATGTTAGCACTTCTACTGCACCGAAGAGTAGCTCTGAGCCATTATTCAGGTTTTCATTTCATTTAAGTGTAAGTCAGATGTTACTGTAATATTAAATAAGTATTGCTGTAGTATTATGGTGGTAGTATTGTAGTTATTGTAGTCCAGTAAACTGAGTGTGTTAATTGAAACAGTAAAATGTAATTGGACGTCTGCAGAGATGCTCTTTATTTCAGGCGACTTTCAGGATAAAAGTGTTGAAGGACTGACTTACACGGTCTTTGTGTCTTTGTTTAGAAGCAGAGCGACACAGATGGATCCACTTCTCAACCCTGTCATCGCTGTGGTGGTGGGAAAGACTTTCGTTGTGACATCTGTGGAAAAACTTTCAGTCAGCAAGCCGGCCTAAAAATACATCAACGTAAACACACTGGAGACAAACTGAAATACTGCAAAGAATGTGGGAGAAGCTTCCCCACATCAAGTGAGTTAAAACGACATGAACTCTTTCACAGTGGGGTCAAAAAGCACCTCTGTGATCAGTGTGGGTCATCCTTCACCACTGCAGGTGACCTTAAAACACACAAACGAGTCCACACAGGAGAGAAACCATACAAGTGCAGACACTGTGACAAAAGCTTCTCACATTCAGGTAATCTTAACGAGCATGAACGTACACACATGGAAGGAAACTACAGCTGTGAGCAGTGTGACAAGAGCTTCAGTAATCTCAGTTCATACTCTGCACACAAACGATCCCGCGTTACTAATAAACTGTTTCACTGTTACCAATGTGCCAAAACATTCACTTCATTATCTGCTCTGTGCAAACATCAGCGCGATCACGCAGGGCTGAAATCGTTCCCATCACAGGACGACAGCGAATCTGAAGAGAGAGAAACATCCTCTTCTGGTTTCAGAGTCCAACTTAAAACCCTGGAGATCAGGCTCCACAGAGTTCAGGTCGGCTCTCCTTAAAGTTCTAATGAGGCTATTAATCAAAATGTTCCTATAGTTCAATGTTAATCTTTATAAATTGTTCTTCTGTAGTGTTTGTGTTCAGTTTTTACCTTTTTTTTCAGTGGTTGGATTAAAAATCAGTTTCAGTTGAAGTTTTTATTGAATGTATTTTGTTAAATAAAGTTAAAAAATGTTAAATAAAGAATTGTTTGAACAACAAAGATTTTGAGCCATGATGTCATTTCCTGTATTTCAGAGTAAAGACTGAAGTGACAAATGGAAACATGTTTACAGTCATGGAATAAACACTGATGGGTCGTCTGTAGGAAGTACTATTGCTGACCTGACAGACTCGACCTTGTTTACAAAGAAAGAAAGGAACTGATGACATGTGTCAGCAGAGGCTTTCAGGGTTGTTTAGAGTAGAGCTGATAGTCTTAAAGAACACGGCGATTATGACAATTTAACACAATGATCTGAGAAAAATATCTGTTTCTCTCATTTTCACTGTATTCTGATCAAATTTCCAACATTCTTTTAACATTTCAAAAGAAACCTGCAATTTGTCTTTCTTCCACTTTCACTCTGCTCTCCTACACTGACGCCTGACTGCTCGGGTGGATTCATTTAACCAGGGCTGTGGAACACGTTTTGGGTGCCTGGTTTTTAATGGGTTCACAGGGTTTAGGGTCTGAGTACAGGTTTCCTGGAACTGCAAAAGCAGCTCATCTGGGGTGGGCCTAATAAGTAATCTCAGGGTAAAGATTTTCTTCATAAAAGTGGAGGAGAAGAGAGCAGCGGCGGAGGTGGAGTGTGAACTTTAAACTCATGCACACGAGAAATGTCAATTACAACCATATGATAACACCAGGTCATGAGTGTGCTCCTGCTGATGTGTAGGGCCTTCAACGGACTGTAAACGGAAAAAGACTGAATACATTTAAAAACTCCTGAGCCAGCAGACCATCAGGGCAACAGACATGAATATTAAAATCACCAACTATTATAATCCGATCCTTTTTAGGCACAATTTCAGTCTTTAAATTACTGCACACACAACTGGTTGAGAGCGTCCCAGTTCAAATATACCACACGACAAAATGCTGGGTTAAAAATGATCTAATTTGTAACCAAACGCTGGGTCAAATATGGACCGAGCCAACGTTGGTTTTTTTCAATTTAACAGGGTTTGGTTACTGGTTTGACCCAGCACACTGGGTACGATAACTGTCCAAAAATTGTGTTAAATTGACCAAGCTGAGGTTACCAAAAATTGGGTCGAAACTCAAACCCATCACAAGGGTTATATTACAATTAACGTTTGGGTTAAAATGTCACAGCCAGGATCAGCAGGGCGCTGATCAGCTGTTTCTGCCTTTCTCTCTCTCTCTCATTCTTTTTCTCGCTGAGGCGGAACTCATTGCGGGCTCACGCCCTCAGCCACGCCCCTCGGAGGAAGAAACACCTGAGCCTCATTAGTGTGGCCAGCATTTAAGCCAGGGAGTGACTGCTGTTCTTTGCTGACTCGCATCCCTGGACTGTTTACCTGTATCCTGTGTGGTGAGTGTCAGAGAGAGAGAGACTGACTGTGTGCGTGGATTGTTTGAAAGGAGCGAGTGCCTTTTCCCCTGGATTTCCCTGGAGCCCTGTCCCCCCACTTTTGTACATAGCACTATCTCTGCACCTTTTCTATATACATCCTGAGAACCATGTAAATAAATTCCTTGTGAGCTTCTAACTTTGGATTCCTGCGTGTTCAATTCAATTTTATTTATATAGCGCCAAATCACAACAAAAGTTGCCTCAAGGCGCTTCGTGTGAGTCCTCCACGTCAACCATAACATAAGATTTCTACTTATTATAAAAAACTAGATCCAAAGCAGATTGTTTAAAAAAATCTTTTTATTGTCATGTGATGCACAGAACATAGACACCAAAATTCATAAAAAATATATCAATGAAGGTAAAATGCAATTAACATAAAAGTATATACTTCATTATATTATATCCATTACTTCAAATCAGTCTTTGGTTACAGCACATGTACATGTTAACAAACATGAAGACATGCTATGTAAAGTCGGCTCTATTTTTAGAACAAATAACATGTAAAAACTTTTAACTTTAAAAAACTGATGAATTGGTGATTTTTCAGTGCTTAACATACATCAACACTTTGGAAATGTGGCAAGAGGGAATCTCCCTCTCAGATCATTTCATACACCTTTGTGAGCGACATTTTACGCTTCCATCAGAGCTAAACGAGCCCTCATTCATTTGATCATATTTGGTTCATGTCCTGGGATTCATGTGTGTTTCTGCTGATAGGTTTGTAGCTTGAAACTATTCGCTGGAACGTTGAAGACAATATCATTACACGGCAAGCAAGACACGAAGTAGGCAAAGTTCTTCATGTTTCTCGTGCACGGGAGAGAACCGGACAAACGCCGTTCCTTCGCTTGACCCCAGTTGCTCTCGTCCGTTCCCCCGTAACACTGCTCTTTTATTGAGGTTACATGAATATGCATAGGTTCATTAACATATGACGTCTACATACACACAAAGAGTACCTTGCCTTTGTGTGTGTGTGTGTGTGTGTGTGTGTGTGTGTGTGTGTGTGTGTGTGTGTGAGGTCAAGATGTGACCCTGTGAAGACCCTCCCCAAAGCTGGTGCCAGGAGTCCAGCGGGTCCATCTGAACAAAAGGCTCTTATACTTAAAGAGATATATACGTGTGTTTGCTATGCCATATATCAGCAAGAGAAGATACGACCTCTCCTAGGAGGTGTGTGATCTATGCCAGAACACTCTGTAGAGGAGTGAACGCACTCCCCTCTTCATGCTACACAGAGTTGTTACAGACCTCCTAGGATGAGACATTCTTTCAATCTACAAATGATTATACACTTCTAAGCATATATGAGTAAATATTTCTAAGCATAAATGACAATCAACAATACAAAACCTAACATCTGCCATGAGTGACTTCAAAATTCAACATCCTTTAATTGTCCTAGATAATCTGACTGATGTTAAATCCTCCCAATTCTTTTGATCTTTGGGCTGAAGGAAGGACAATACTCGGTGTATAAATGCTCCATCAACAATCATTTTATTCCATACAATTCAACACTTTATGAGCATAAACCATCCGGAGGGGAGATGAGCGCGGGAGGGTGTCCGCCTGATCTTGACGTGTCTGAGCGTTCCTCACATTCTTATAGCTTCAGCCCCCCTCCACCTAGTCATACAACCTAAACATCCACATTCTTTCTCTCTCTCAGTGAGCCTAAGTTATGACCTTGGCTTCCTGTGCAGTATGTTCTGTTCTTTTCTAATCAGACAAATAAGGTGATGACTCTCTGCACACAGCATTTCTTATACCTCAGCAGTATAATGCATCATAAAATAATATCATTCATTAACAATAAATCAGCAGTCTAATGTAATACAAATCAGTTTAATAAATCTAATAGTTATCACCTCTTCTAAGTCAGGAGAATAATGCAAACTAAAACTACATAATAATTTCACAATCTTTAATAACAATGTTAGCCCTCAACAGGCAGGAAACCATAGATGGGAAAGGAGACAGAGTGAGAGCAGCAGAGGAGAAAGAAGATGGGGAAAGAGGAGCAGCAGTGGGAGCAGGCCCAACAGGAAAAACATGGGTGGAGGCAGCAGCAGCAAGCAGAACATGTACAGGAGTCAGAGTGAGAGCAGCAGCAGCAGCAGAAACAGTAAAAAAGCTGGAAAACACAAAGGTGGAGGCAGGAGCAGCAGGAAGAGAAGCAAACATAGTAGCAAGAGAAGAAGCAGAGGAGGAAGTACATGGGGAAGCAGGGGGAGGAGCAGCAGTAAAAACAGGGGTGGAGGCTCCAGGAGGAGCAGTAACAGTAAAGGTTAGAAGAGTTAAAACAAACCATCATCCCTGAAGACAAACTTCCTTCACATTTTTAAATGATTTTTTCCCCAAACAGCATTTAAATTCTACTTAAAACAAAATATAAAAAATGTTCTGCCCTGTTTTTTTCTGAATAAAGTCTTCAGCTTCAAACCTGCTCTGTGTCTGTCTCTGTTACACCGAACATCTGCAGATTAGACTTGATTTACTGATGTCAGTCCCACATCGAGATATTTATTGAGGTACTTACCGTCATTCTGTTTATAATCCAACAGTGCACAGTTGAATGAAAATACATTTCCAGGCAGGTATGTTGAAGTCCATTTTTTTCACATGGAATAAATAGCCATATAAATATATATATAAGAGCGCATCACAGAGACTTTATTATTCCCAGAGGAAAAATTAGTTGTCATAGCAGCAAATACAGAACAATCATCAAGCACACACCAATTAGTGAAACTACAGGAATGTCTTAAAGACATAAAGACCTGATGACCTCTAATTTTCTAAATTCAGATAAAACTGAGGTTATTTTACTCGGTCCTGAAAATCTTAGAAATATGGTCTCTAACCAGATTCTTACTCTGGATGGCATTACCTTGGCCTCCAGTAACGCTGTGAGGAACCTTGGAGTTTCCAAGGTTTCTCACTTTCCAACTTTCCACATGTAGAAAGTTAGTTTTGAATTGGTGAAACGAACATTTTATTTACAGTTTCTCATACACAAGGCAGATAATATTCTTCATGTACATTATATTTTTTACAAATACTGGAAGTACAATAAACCGAAACAAAACAAATTTTCATGAATTCATCTCTTAATGTTTTATACAAAACCTCTCTCTGATTTCCCAGTATGTATTTTGGATCGACTAAAACGTATTTACAATAGCCAGAGTCGACTGAATTCAAATAGTTCTTAAATCCAACGGTTAAAAATAAATGTCTGAAAATTCAGCCCATTCCTTTTATTTACTGGAAGAGATCAAATCTGAGACTCTGTTGTGTTGAGCTACACGAAGACAAGTAGATTCAAACTTAATACAAAAAAACCATTACAATATTTGTAATTAAAGGATCGTTAGCTGCTGGCAAGCCTCTCTACTTGCTCCTTCAAAACTTGTGTTGTGAAAACCAAAGTTTTTGTTGTTCAACAGGGTTGAATTCATAATTGCCGTTGCCTGGTGGCATCAACCAGCCAAACAACTGGGGTGAGGTGGGAAAGATCCATTGAGGTCCAGCCGCAAAACTGCCCACAGCCTGATAATTTGCACCACTTCTGATTAAATTGATCTCCAGGTGCTGGGTGTACTGCTGCTTGAGTGGGGGCTCTCCCTCTCCCTAAAACTGAATCACAGACAGCACAGTCAGTAAAAGTACAATACAAAGTTCTTGTTTCAAATTATACTCAATACATTTCAAATGAAATTAATGAATGAATTACCCAGATGTCTGAAAAGTTTAATAATTGTCAGGGTCCTGGGTCTCCTGACCCAACATGTTTAGTTCTTTGTGATTTTTGTATTATTGTACTTGTGTGAGTTATTCTATGGTTTCTAGTTTCGATCCCTTGCCCATGTTTCTCTGTGTCCCCTCTGTTCTGTGTAAGTCTGTGTCTGCATGTTTGAGTTTCCCTCTGTGTCTTTCGGTTCTTAGAGTCCTCTGCCTTATTGTTTATGTCTCTGTGTTTCTTAGTTGCTGTCTCCACCATGTCAAGTTTGCTAAAGTTGACATCTCAAGTTTGTCACTGAGAGTAGCAGTGACATTAAAGACAAGTGTCTTGCAGGTGACAGAAATGTCATCTTAGTCTGCAGCAGTAAAACATCTACCTCGTGTGGAACTAACAGTGTCAAAGGGTGAATAAAACTATTTCCCCTGGAACATTGTACAGCTTGAGCCGCTGCATACTGACCTCATACGCGGAGGCAAAATACAAGCAACTGGATCGAATCTTTTAGGATACATAAAAATAGACTCCAAAAAATAGAGTGCTTGAAATGTACAAATGTACAAAATATTGTGTTCTAGAATGCCTGTTTACAGGCATTCAAGCCTTTGGCTTTTGTTACTGTTACAGGAGGGGTAAATCTGGGATGTCCTTTGGGAACATGGTGGGGTTTCCTTATCCTCACACTCTCTCCTGGTAGAAAAGAAGGTTTCCATGCGTGACGCCTACCATCAGTGTAACGTTGCATTTTCAACTGATATTTCTGAACTGAGTGACGTGCAACGTATCCAGTGGAGACACAGCAGGAGGCAAAGGGAGTACATCCAGTATAGTACGCATCTTCCTGCCACACAGGAGTTCTTAGGGAGAGAGGGAAGTAGTTGCATGCGGTGTTGCACAGTAAACTTGAAGCCAATCCAGCACAGTCGCCTTCCATGGTTTCGACTGCTGGATTGATGTCTGGATACAGGTGCGGAGGGCACGATGAAACCGTTTGATTGCTCCGTTTGCAGCTGGGTAGTAGACAGATGTTCTGCTGTGGGAGATGCCTCTATTCTGGAGGAATGAGGTGAACATTACAGAGGTGAACTGTGCACCATTGTCAGTTATGATGTTCTCTGGGTTGCCATGACGACTAAAGACAGATGAGAGGAACTGAATGACATCATCAGTAGTAGCATAAGGTGAAAAGGCAAGCTCAGGCCATTTGGAGTAGTAGTCAGTCAATGTTATGACGTATCTACAAGCAGGTATTGCAGTATCAAAAGGCCCAACAATGTCAAGACCAAGTTTTTTTCCATGGTCCATCAGGCAGTGGGACGGGTTGGAGAGGAGCAGGATTAGTATGTGCAGTTTGTCATTGGACTGGCAAAGGAGGCATGAGGTTATGGCAGACTGAACTTGTGAGTCCATTTTTGGCCACCAGTAGAGATCTCTTAATCTTTGTTTTGTGCGCACAATGGTGACTTTCATGTGCCAGTGCAATCAGTTTAGGTCTCACTGAAAGTGGTGTCGTAGTGAAGTCATTGTCCTACTGTCAGAGATTTACAGTTATCAAACAGTTAGGTGAATAAACAACACTGAGACACTTGGAGACTGTTAACGTGCTGCACGGGTGAGGGCTCAGGGAGAGACTCACTCACACCGAGCTGCAGTAGTTTGTCTTTATTTATAGCATAGCAGTGTCCTTTAATTTTGCATACGTGTGTGTGTGTGTGTGTGTGTTAATCTCTCACAGGGTGAGCTTCCTGTTTCTAGAGACAGAGCGAGTAGTACATTTTGTTCTTTTCCCATTAAGAGTAACATATGAACATATATCTGTGAAGGTTCTCAGTCATCCAGGTCATCGTAGTCAAAGGAGCTTGCAAAGAAAAACGTCTGGACTTCTTTAAGTTGCTTGAAGACGTTTCACCTCTCATCCGAGAAGCTTCTTCAGTTCTATATGAACATATACTTTAATGCAACATAAAACTCATAAAAGCGTTTTCCACCTTAACACCTACTGATTTTGCCTTCCCTCAGTGTCGGTTGTCTCTGAGAGCATACTGACAATGAGGTGTATGGTGATTGGTATGTCTGGTAATTGCCAGTTGCGCCCACATAAGTCATGAGTGACCTGTATTGAACCCCATATTCTTCCAGTTGATGGTGATGGTGTACTGCATCTGGTGCAGCCCCTGTTGAGCAGACCAACATGCAGTTGTGAGTACTCGTAATACTCCACAGACTACATGTGTCAACAGTAGAACAGCAATGTTGTTAAATGTCTCCACCACAGGCATATGATGACGAAACAGTGACAGCTGTTACAGAGGAGGACGCAACAGAGACACACCATGAGGTTTACAGCGTACAGTGGAAAATATAACAACTGACTACAATGTGGTACTATGATAACACCATGGACTTACTATGTCCCTGCAGAGTGATGCTGGAAATGAAGAGGAAGAGGGTCCAAGCCACTCCTACAACAAACCTTTCCACAGTAGGATGTTCAGCACTGATTTACAACCAACCTAAGTAGGCATGTACTATGGATGCCAATGCTATGTCCTGTGTTGCAATAGCTCCCTGTGAAGCAGCTGTACAAGACATATCTGGTCAGGAAAATACAGAAGTGCGACATGGAAATGGTACACCTCAAGCTGCAGATCCAGAAGTCCAAGTTGGAGATTGTACTGCTGGAACAACAGTTAAGGGTGGGTGGAGTGATCAGAGATGGACGAATCATGTCAGTGTTTGTACAACATACTAATATACGCATTTATACTTTGTGTACAGGACATACAGGGTGACCAATAAAGCCAGTTGACCACAGAATCTGTGTATTTGTCTTGTAACATGTTGAGGTGACGGGTCACAGGAAATGGTTGTGGCATATGGTGTCTCTGACTGCTCTTCCATCCTGTACGTTCGTGGGTGGGTCAGGATGTTCATCGTGTGGATCACTGCTGATGTCTGGTTCAGCTGGACAGTGTTCACCTCTAATCGTGGCAATGTTGTGAAGAATCACGCATGCCACAATAATGTCACATGCCCTTTCTGGGGCGACCCTGAGTCTTTGCAGGCACTGGAACCGGGCCTTGAGCATTCCAATGGTCATTTCAACTCTGGCCCGTGTCCTGCAATGGGCCAGATTATAACGCTGCTGTGGGCCCGGTTCAGGGTCAGGGTAAGGGGTGAGAAAATAGGGTAAACATGGGTACCCCCTATCACCAAGCAAGTGGCCAGTGAACTCTCCTAAGACAGAAGAATACATGTCAGTACAAACGTCCCTGTGGCAATTGGTCTCTGTATATTTCACAGTAACTTCGACCCACCATGTCCAAATTTGGTGCTCAGTGTACATTCCCGGAAGATTCGTGAGTCATGTACAGAGCCTGGCCACTTGGCTTCCACATTTGTGATGATGTTGGCAGCATCACATATGATCTACACAGTGCAGAGAACACAAATTAGCATCCATTACTATGATGCCATCACTTGTTAGTGTGAAATGCTACAGGGAACTATGTACCTGTACATTGATGCTGTGGAAAGACTTCCTGTTCACATAGTCTCCTTCATTTACTGAAGGAGCAATGATTGGAATGTGAGTGCCATCTATACAGCCAATCACGCCTGGGAACCCTGGAAATTACTGTACCATTTAAGTAGTAGTTCACGTATCACCACATCATGCATTGAGTTTTGTTCATCCTGATACCTGCAATTTTGTGGCATCCCTCTTTGATAAATCTTGTGGGTCTATGACCGGGGAACACCACAAACGAGTGCAGGAGACGTTTCAGTGCAACTGTAACATTCCTGACTGCCCGACAGACGGTAGCCTTGGAAACGTGCTCAGCGTCACCAATATTGTACAGAAAAGCTCCCGTTTGCAAAAAAATGGAGTGCAGTACAACGAAGATGTACAGAACTGAGAGAATGTCCGCTATGTGTCACATGAGCAATATTAGGCACCTGAGGATGTTATTCAAATAAATTATAGATTGTGCTTAGAAACGGTAACGTTCGCACAGAAAATCATCAGGAAATGATCTGTGAAGCAGTCCTGTAGTTTGGAGAACGTTTTTAGTGTAAAACAGTATGCAGCCCACATGCATGAAACATCACTGCGAGATTGCAACTGCGATGGCCGGAATCGAACCCGGGTCAACTGCTTGGAAGGTAGCGATGCTCGCCTCTATACCACCATCGCTGTGAAAGACTGCAACATCACTGATTCATTGTCCGGCTTATACAGATTTTCAGGACAATTAACAAGGTGGGCATTGTGATTACTCGCTTGTCAGGTTCTAAACTGGTCAAAAGGTGGATCACTAAAAGACTAGTGCTTTCATGCAACTGCACATTTAATCTCATCAGCAAAGCTTCTTTGCTACTCAAGTGTGGCCTCTCACGCATTTAAACTCTTGCGTGATTTTTAGCAACCTTGAGAGTCGCAATGGTCACGCGAGTTCTTCAGGTCACAGCAGACAAGGTGCGAATAGGTGTGAATCTGTCTTGGACGAATCTTGGGACGAGGACGTCTTTGGCTCCTCTCTCAAGTTATTGAGACCTTTGGCAAAAAGGTTTTATGCTTAATTAAAAAATGAGAGCAAGTGTCTGTGTCCCGATACAAAGTGGGAGCTGGTTCCACAGAGAGGGGCCTGAAAAGTGATGGCTCTGCCTTCCATTGTACTTTTAAATCCCCTCGGAAGCCAGCAGTCTGAGAGCAAAGCACTCTGTTGGGATGATATGGCACTGTGAGATCTTGTAGACAAAATTGGTGGTGATTATTCAAGACCTTGTGTGTGAGGGCAAGTATTTGGATTTTTATTTGGGATTTAATTGGGAGCCAATGAAGAGAGAAGTCCATATGGGGGATATCTACTCTCTCCTTCCAGTCCCTGACTGTGCTCTGATGCAGCGTTTTGAAAATAGTGTAAAGGCTTTTCAGGAAGCTTTTAGGACACTGTGAAAATACTGAATTTGAATAGTGGAGGCTAGAAGTAGTGAATGTATCCTTCCTCTCTATCATTAGATGGAGAGAGTGTACAAAGGCCGGCATAGTGGGGTCTGTGGCACTCTTGCTTGCGCTTTTACGTGTCCGTTGATGTTTGAAGCTATTTCTGCTGTTGTCCCATTCCCGGTGAAATCCGCTGTCCCTCCAATCCCGATCCCAGTCCTCTTGCAAAGCAATCAGCATTTGTCAGACGCATCATTCATTGGTGGTACTCAGACAGGATCCTGGACGACTACATGGGGGCACGTCTGGGGTGGCTAAGAGAGCAATTGAAGGATGCCATGTTTACTGAATATGTGCCTAATTTTGTTACTAATTTATTACTGTAAAAACAGAAATTCAATCATCAATCCTTCTCCCATTTTCACATAAGTAGCACATAATTTATAAGTGTTGGTTCCTTCCTCAGCAGTAGTTAACAACATATGCTGGCTTATTTTTCCTTTCTTGAGTGACAGCCACTTTTTCTGCTTTCACGCTTAAAGATAGAAAGAAAGCAAAGTTATCAAAAGAATGATCTGCAGATTGCAGCTACTTAGACAACTGACAATCTGTTTGTGCCTGTTTGCTTCCTTCATTGATACATGTGTAACTGATACATGTGATGTGTAAATGAGAATCTATGTTAATTAAAGTATTAAAGTACTTACACACTGTAAATGGCATAAAATCAAGTGATGGTGTAGCTTAATAAAATAGTGATGGGTATAGATAACGTTGCATCAGAACCTTTGTGGATATTTAAACGTTAGTAATCTGGGCAGAAATGATCACATTTTACTTTAGTTTGTTTAAAGGTTTAAGTAATGTTTTAAATGTTGTATTGGATGTGTAGCTACTTTTTGTTGCTCCCTTGTGACAAAGGATCGCTCTGCGTGTTTAATTCGGGACCTTTTTACACTGGATGCTCTTCCTGTGGGCAGTTGTGTTCCTGACTGGGATCAGACCAGTGACCTTTTGCTTAAATGTGGTAACCAGTATGCTGTTGATGAAGGAAATGGAAAATAACTGAGACAGTCTCTGAATAATTAAATGTTGTTGATCTATTGCTGAATGGTGTTTAACATGGCCATTACAAATCAGTTTAAGCTGAAAGTGCTGTAGTGTGTCTTATGGTCGTTGTTACATACCCAGCTTTATACAAAATACATTGAAACATTATTAATAAAAAAAAGTTACTTCAAGGAACACATGCAGTAGCTGTGTGTGAGATGAACTGGCATTTATAGTACATCTGTTCACAACACAAGTGAAGTCACATGCAATTTAGATAGTCATCATGAGACGTTTTACCCAAAAGCTTTTGTAATTCTTTTCAGTCTGTCAGTGTGGCATCTGTGTCTACACTTGGATCTGAAGTTTATAGAGGTTAAAGAGCACATTGTACACGGGCCTTGAAGAAAAGGTATGTAGTCTTAAGCCCGATGTTTTGGTGGAGTCAGGGGTCTGTAGCATTTTGCACTTCCAGCAGACTGACGTTTGGTCATCATCATCATCACTGAATCACAACATCTTCTCCTTCACCCTCACACTCTAACTCCACTCTGTTCCCTTTCATACGTCATATATACTTAGTCTGCTTACAAACCAGGAGGCGTAAAGCAGGATAAAGTTAAAAGTTTGATCCATTGTTTAAACTAACTTGAATGATCAACAACCAGGAGGAGGCAACGATTATGGAGGCACGGGAGGTGAGGACCACGCAGGTGGAGGAAGTGAGGAACGTGATGGAGAAGATTGAGCTCAACAAGGGACAGGATGACCCACTGAGCACTTCAGAGGGGCAAGTGGAGCACGCAGGCAACAAGACCAGCAAAGGTGATTTGTATGTTTGTATGGATTGTATGCTTTATATTTGGAGTCCAGGCTGAATTTTAGAGGAGTACCCGATGGCTGAAACAACAGATATTTATGTTCCCTGACCAAGGATCAAGGAACATGTATTTTACACCAGCTGATACATGTACAGTCAAATCTATTGGATGTTGATATTATTACATTTAATGTAACCATTTAAAGTGATTTTGTTTTGTTTTTCTCCCAAAATCACGTACGTCAACACAGGATCCACCAGGGGGAGTTTTTGGTGAAAGCCACAAAAAGACAAAGATGGGTATGTCATTGTTTGTGGAAGTATTTAGACTAGTTTGATACACTGTAGTAGAGTGTGTATGGTAGATTTGATTCAAGGAACATTATCATATGAAGATGAAAACCAAAGTTGTGCGATCTCTGAAAGTGTTTTGTTTATTTGCTTTTTGTTTGTTTGTTGTTTATGAAACTGGTGACTTGGCTGTGATCTTCAGTCCCAGAGGCATCAAGATCCAGACCTAAGAAGAAAAGGCCACTAGTAAGTATGCTTTTGCTAATGCTTTTAATCACCACAGCTCATTCCATTCAGTACAAATACCTGTAGATATGTGATGATTCCAAGTTTACATTACACTAATGGCAGGAAACTGCATACATGTGTCACCTTATACACATACCACATACTATAGAATTCAGTCCCCTTTGCTTTTGCAGTCTTATTGCAATATATAAGTACTTTTAACAGATGATGCAAGTACAGTTAAATGCATTCACTCCAGTAAAAATGCTTCTAACACAATGCTGTTGCAAGCAGCAGGTTTTCTTTTTCTGTTGTCGATGTAGATTAGATAGAACTTTATTAATCCCTCGGGTGGTTCCTCTGGGAAATTCAGTTTCCAGTATCAGAACACTGACAGAAGTTGCATATTACAGAGTTAGAATATCAAGTAAAGGGGAATGAGAGAGTACGAGCATAAGCATAAAAATATAGCACATATACACATTTATAAATACAGAATATATAATAGGAATAATAGTGAAATGTACTCATTAATGAGATGAAGACAGCTAAAGTCTGTTGCACAGTGAGAAAACACTACAGCTTAGTTGTTCCTGCCCTCCTTTGTCCTCCTGTTTCCCCCCCCCCCCTCCCCTCCAGCGAGGAATTAACCAGTTTGATGGCGTGTGGGACAAAGGAGTTTTTAAGTCTGTTGGTCCTAGACCAACCTGTCGCTGAGCAGACTCCTCTGGTTGTTTATGAACATATGCAGAGGATGCCCAGCATTGTCCATAATGTCCAGCATTTTCTTTAATGTCCTCTTCTGCCACTGTCACCAGAGTGTCCAGCTTCATGCCAACCACAGTGCTGCTTCCCAGCACACCACAGCATAGAATTGTACTCTGGCAACCTCAGGAGCTTCCTGCAGATGTTGAAAGACCTCAGTCTCCTGAGGAAGTACAGTCTGCTTTGGCCTTTTTTATACAGGTGCTCTGTGGTTGCATGACCAGTCCAGTTTGTTGTCCACCCACAGCCCGAGTAGGGATGGGTATCGTTTAGGTTTTATCCGATACCAGTACCAAACCGGTACTTTTGAAACGGTGCTGGTGCTTAAACGTTGCTCGAACCGGTGCTTAAAGAATCAAGAACACAAACACTCTCATGTTTAGCTGTTTTTTTGTAAAAAGATAACAATGTTATCCTTTTCTGCAGCTATAGGGCATATATGGTATCACTCTTGGCTGGAAGCAGTGCTTAAACAATGGAAAAAACACCAATTTTATTCTAAAAAC